>NC_041392.1:365805953-365851806 GCF_002162155.2 Triticum dicoccoides
GTGCGCGCGAGGGGATTTTTAGGGTTTCGGGGAGGAAGAAGATCCGAAAACGGAGGGGGGGGGGTCTTTAAATAGACGTAGAGGGAGCTAGGAGAGTCCAAATGAGGTGCGGTTTTCGGCCACGCGATCGTGATCGAACGCTCTAGATGATGGAGTAGAGTTAGGTGCTTTTTGGGCCAAATTGGAGGGGTGTTGGGCTGCAACACACACGAGGCCTTTTCGGTCCCTCGGTTAACCGTTGGAGTATCAAACGAAGTCCAAATGATACGAAACTTGATAGGCGGTCTACCGGAAGCAAACCAAGGCCGCTTGGCAAGTCTCGGTCCAATATGGAAATGTTTAATCCCCACACATGAAAGAAATCTAGAAATGGCCACCGGAGGAGAACGAAGCGCCGGAATGCAAAACGGACAACGGGGAAAATGCTCGAATGCATGAGACGAACACGTATGCAAATGCAATGCACATGATGACATGATATGAGATGCATGACAACGACAACAACACACAGAGACAAAGACCTGAACCCGAGGAAATAAATATAACTTAATGCCGGAAACGGCAAGAGTTGGAGTACAAATAGGGAAAGTTACATTCGGGGTGTTACAACACTCCACCACTAAGAAAGGATCTCGTCCCGAGATCTAGGACTGAAAGAACGCCGGGTACTCAGAATGGAGGTGATCCTCGCGTTCCCAGGTAGCTTCATGGTCGGAATGGTGTGACCACTTGACTTTGAGAAATTTGATTGACTTGTTGCCAGTCTTGCGTTCAGTCTCTTCAAGAATATCAACTGGGTGCTCACGATAAGAGAGACCTTCTTGGAGCTCAATGTCCTCGAAGTTGACGGTGCGGTCAGGAGTCTTGAAGCACTTTCGAAGCTGAGAGACATGGAACACGTCATGAACATTTGCAAAGTTTGAAGGAAGCTCGAGTTGATAGGCGAGGTCGCCTCTCTTGCTGACAATCTTGAAAGGTCCCACGTATCTAGGGGCAAGCTTCCCTTTGATACTGAAGCGACGAGTACCTTTCATAGGAGAGACGCGGAGGTAAACATGATCTCCGATCTCGAAAGCTAAATCACGGTGCTTACTATCATAGTAGCTCTTCTGGCGGGATTGGGCTGCTTTGAGGTTATCACGAATGACTTTGCACATTTCTTCTGCCTCTGTGATTAAGTGATTACCCAAAAGCTGACGTTCACCGGTTTCAGACCAGTTGAGAGGGGTACGGCACTTCCTGCCATACAGAATTTCAAAAGGGGCCTTGCCCGAACTTGCTTGAAAACTGTTGTTGTAGGAGAATTCAGCATAAGGAAGACAATCCTCCCACTTCATGCCGAAGGAGATCACACAAGCCCTGAGCATATATTCAAGAATCTGGTTGAGACGCTCGACTTGACTGCTAGTTTGAGGATGGAAAGCTGTGCTGAAGCGGATGTTGGTGCCCATGGCCTTCTGAAAAGAATCCCAAAACTTCGAGGTAAAGATGCTGCCACGGTCTGAAGAGATCACTTGTGGAATACCGTGCAGAGAGACAATATGAGAGGTATAGAGTTCCGCCAATTGAGCTGCAGTGATCGACTCTTTGATAGGCAGAAAATGCGCCACTTTCGTGAGTTTGTCGATGACAACGAATATAGCATCATTGCCACGCTTGGACTTTGGAAACCCAGTCACGAAGTCCATTTCAATGTGGTCAAACTTCCATTCTGGAATGGCAAGAGGTTGGAGGAGACCAGCTGGCCTTTTGTGTTCTGCCTTCACTCTTCTGCAGACATCACATTCATTCACGAATTGAGCGATCTCGCGCTTCATTCGAGTCCACCAATAAGCTTTCTTGAGGTCCTGATACATCTTCGTGCTCCCAGGGTGGATGGAGAGGAGAGAATTGTGAGCCTCGTTCATGATCACTTCACGGAGGTCACCTTTGGGTACCACAATACGATCCTCGAAGAAAAGAGTGTCCTTGTCATCAAGGCGGTAGCACTTGTACTTGGGTTGACTCTTGGCAATCCCAATCTTCACCTTTTTCACCATAGCATCAAGAATCTAGGCTAGGCGAATCTGGTCTTCTAAGGTAGGAGAGACTTGAAGGTTGGCGAGGAAACCTTGAGGAACAACTTGCAGATTAAGTTTGCGGAAAGCTTCACATAGCTAGGGTTGATAAGGCTTGAGAATCAGACTGTTACAATAAGCTTTCCTGCTCAAAGCGTCAGCAATCACATTGGCCTTGCCTAGAGTATACTCAATACTCGGATTATACTCTTGAATCATTTCGACCCAACGAGTTTGCCTGAGGTTGAGATTAGGCTGAGTGAAGATGTACTTGAGACTCTTGTGATCAGTGAAAATGTCCACTTTTCTTCCCAATAGAAGATGTCTCCAAGTCAAAAGAGCATGCACAACTGCCGCCAACTCGAGATCATGAGTGGGGTAGTTCTTCTCATTAGGCTTCAACTGGCGAGAGGTATAAGCAACAAATTTTTTCTCTTGCTTTAATACTGCGCCAAGATCTTGGAGAGAGGCATCACAAAAGACCTTGTACGGCTTGGATTCATCAGACGGAGTCAGAACTGGAGCAGTGATCAATTTCTCTTTCAAAGTGTTGAAAGCAATGTCACACTCCGGAGACCAAACGTACTTGACGTGCTTCTGGAGAAGATTTGAGAGAGGCTTCGCGATCTTAGAAAAGTTTTCAACGAATCTTCGGCAATAGCTTGCGAGACCGAGGATGCTACGGAGTTGCTTCACATTCTGAGGAGGTTCCCAATTCACAATTGCAGACACCTTCTCAGGATTCACGGCAATGCCCTTGGCAGAGATGATATGACCAAGATAAAGAACCTCATCGAGCCAAAATTCACACTTGGAGAACTTTGCGTAGAACTGATGTTCTCTGAGCTTATCAAGAACCAAACACAAATGCTTGGCATGATCTTCCTTATTCTTCGAGAAAACCAGAATGTCGTCGAGATAGACCAAAATGAAGTCATTGGTGTAGGCATCGAAGATGAAGTTCATCATGCGAGAGAACGTCGGAGGAGCGTTGACGAGGCCAAAAGACATGACAGTGTATTCATATGAACCAAAGCTTGTCCTAAAAGCCGTCTTGGGAATATCTTGCTCACGGATTCGAATCTGATGATAACCCATACGGAGATCAAGCTTGGAGAATACTTGGGCACCTTTGAGTTGTTCGGACAGCTCATTGATGTTGGGAAGTGGGTATTTGTTCTTGATGGTCTTCTTGTTCACCGGGCGGTAATCAACACAAAGTCGGTCCATTCCATCCTTCTTCTTCACAAAAAGAACACCACAACCCCACGGAGAAGAACTAGGCCGGATGAGACCCATTTTCTCTTGAATATCGAGTTGCTTCTTCGGCTCCTTCAACTCTTCAGGTCCGAGCTTGTAAGGACGCTTGCACACAGGTTCCGTGCCAGGCTCAAGATCAATAACGAATTCAACTGGCCGGTGCGGAGGCATTCCTGGAAGCTCTTCTGGAAAGACGTCTTGATATTCGCAAACGACTAGAATTTGAGAGATGGCATCCAATTCACCCCTCTCATTGAGAGAAAACAGACGGATAGAATTATCTCGAGCGGCAAAGACAATTACATCCTCAGACGAATGAGTCAATTGAATCTGCCTGGCTGCACAATCAAGCTGAGCCTTGTGCTAAGAAAGCCAATCCATCCCGAGAATAAGATCAATATCCGAGTTACCAAGAACCATTGGAGAAGCCAGAAACTTGAAATCACCCATCAAGATAGAAATATCCGGAACCATCATACTAGAACTCAGACGCTTAGCCGGAGAGACAACTTGCATAGCTCTGGGTAAAGCCTTAGTACTAAAATTGTTCCCCGATGCAAATGGGAATGACATGAAGGAATGTGATGCACCAGAGTCAAAAAGTACTTTTGCAGGAATATAATTAACAGGAAGGTTACCCATGATCACATCTGACGAATCCTCTGCCTGAGCTGCATTCATCAAGTTGACCTTGGCGTGCTTGGGGTTATGCTTGACCACAGCTGTACTTGCCGATCTGACAGGAGGAGGAGGAAGACGCCTCTGGTTGAAACGCTTGTTGGCATAGTGACCCTTCTGTTGGCACTTGTTGCACGTGACCTCTAAAAGCAGACGGTGATACGGAGAACTCGATCTTGGAGGTTGCGATGAAGTCTTGTTCGGAAAGCCAGGGTTGGGTGGGTGGGAAGAACCACTGCCACCTTTGCTCTTCTGCTGATACGGCTGACGGAATGGAAGAGGAGGAAGCCAAAACTTCTGCTGCTTGGCCACTTGAGTAGAGGAAGAAGGAGTAACATCTCTGGCTCGCTTCTTGGAAGCATCACACCTCAACTGAGCAGCCTCTTGCTTCAGTGCCATGTTGTAGAACTCATCGTATCTCAAGGGCTCAAAGAGAACAAGAGCTAGCTGAATTTCTTCTCTGAGACCACCCCTGAACTGGTATATCATGCTCTTCTCATCAGGGACGTCCTGCTTGGCAAAGCGGGCGAGCTTCTGGAACAACTTGTTGTAGTCATAGACAGACAAAGAGCCTTGCTTCAGGTTGCGGAATTCCTCACGCTTGTTTTCAACCACGCTTTGGGGAATATGATGAGCTCACAAATCTTGACGGAAATCATCCCAAGTGATAACACGTCCACCTATGGAGTCCTTGTACTGCTGGAACCATTCTGCAGCTTGATCTTTGAGTTGGAAGGAAGCAAACTTGACAAAGTCCTCAGGCCTGACGTTACTGCACTCGAAATGCTTGCACAGATCCACAAGCCAATCGTCAGCATCGGTTGCCTGAACACAATTGCTGAAAGTCTTTGGCCCGTTAGCAAGGAACTGGTTGAGTGTAGTAGAGTGATTCTGATTGCTGCCTTGATTCCCTTGGTTGCCTTGATTGCGCTCTTGGATAATTTGCATGATCAATTGTGTGTTTGCATTGGTTGCGGCCATCACAGCTTGCCATGCCTCTGGAGGAGGTGGAGGTGGTGGCAGATCAGGATTCGGAGTCGTGCGCGTTGGAGGAGCCATCCTGAAGAGGTTGACCACCATTAGCACATTGATAGACAATTATTGAAGCTGAATCCAACGGAATGAAAATTGCAACATATAGTCTTCACATCCGAACAAAATGAACGAATGCATTCCTCTTGAAATGGTCACATATCCATAAATTGAGAAGCCACGTAGAATTAAGGTAGAGAAAGAAATCAACAAGGTACGGATCAAGAACGAATAATCGGTAAGAAATCCCAATCTCAAACCAATATCCGTGGAAGAAGAACTAGAGATACTAGAATTCCCACCTATGAAACTCCCGAACCTTTCCGGTTATGCAATCAGGTGTTGGGGATACAGGGGAAGCATAATATCTCACCCAAACTAGCAAAACCTACATCCAGCTGTATCCATCCTTCAACACATAACCAAGAAACCTTCGGAAACAATCTACCTCAACCTTCGAAAAGCATCCATTATACAAGTTATGGCGATACTCCCGAACTCCCGCCCCAGTACTGGGTGGTGTCGACATTATCTCACCAACGAACTGCATAAAAGAGATTTTTGATGTCGGCATACTAAACTCAGGTATTCCAGAACTGCAACGATAAAATTATGATGACAACACTTCAGAGCTCAACTCCCCAGGACACTTCCACTAAACCCCTGACAGGAGGCACCAAGACAATGTTCTCATCATAAAACCATCGGAACGATTCCAAGATACCCGCGTGATCCTAAAATTTTAGTGAAATTTGAGAAGAGAAGAGTCAAAACTCTACGTCAGTATGCCTTACCAGAGCGATGAGGAGACTGGGAAGTAAAAAGAATTCCTAAACTCTCCGATATATAATTCCTAAATGACTAGAAACATTTTTCTAGACACCTCCGCCGCTAAAAACGATCAAGCAATGGGGCTCCTAAGGTCGGGGAAGGCTCTGATTACCAACTTGTAACACCCTCGATGCGACTATAGCTCCCACGTGTCGAGGCACGACTTAGAGACATAATCGCATTGAAGGCATATGTCGCAAGTTAGGCAATCTTCACAACGTCCCATGTAATATAAATAATAAAGGGGAGAAAACATAGTTGGCTTACACTCGCCACGTCAATCAAGTACATAAATAACATTACATCATCCAAACACTCATGGACCGACTACGGCGCCAAAATAAAAGAGAACCCAACAAGCGACACGGTCCCAATCACCCTCAACTGGGCACCACTACTGATCATCGGGAAAGGAAACATAGTAACGTTGAGAGTCTTCGTCGAACTCCCACTTGAGCTCATACGCATCTCCTGGAGCGGAATCATTAGGCCCTGCATCTGGTGTAATAGTAATCTGTGAGCCACAGAGACTCAGCAATCTCGCACCCTCGCGACCAAGACTATTTAAGCTTATAGGTAAGGCAAGGTAAATATGTGGAGCTGCAGCAAGCGACTAGCAAGTATGGTGGCTAGCTTATACGCAAAAGAGATCGAGAAGAGGAGGCAAAGCGCAAGCGAGAAACTAGAGAGCAACCTGCGCAAACATTACTCCAACACCGTGTCCACTTCCCGGACTCCGCCGAAAAGAGGCCATCACGGTAACACACTCAGTTGATTCATTTTAATTAAGTTAAGGTTCAAGTTATCTACAACCGGACATTAACAAATTCCCATCTGCCCATAACCGCGGGCACGGCTTTCGAAAGTTCAATCCCTGCAGGGGAGTCCCAACTTAGCCCATGACAAGCTCTCATGGTCAACGAAGGAATAGACCTCCTCCCAAGACGTTTCGATCAGACTCGGTATCTCGGTTCTTCAAGACACTTTGACAGGTTAAAACAAGACCAGCAACACCGCCTGAATGTGCCGACAAATCCCGATAGGAGCTGCACATATCTCGTTCTCAGGGCACACTCAGATGAGACTAGCTACGAGTAAAACCAACCCTCAAGTTTCCCCGAGGTGGCCCCGCAGGCAGCTCAGTTCGAACCGACACTCGGAGGAGCACTGGCCCGGGGGGGGGTGGGGTTAAAATAAGATGACCCTTGGGCTCCGGTAACCCAAGGGAAAAAAGAGGCTAGGTGGCGAATGGTAAAACCAAGGTTGGGATTGCTGGAAAAGCTTTAATCAAGGCGAACTATCAAGGGATTCCCATTATAACCCAACTGTGTAAGGAATGCAAAATCCGGGAACATAACACCGATATGACGGAAACTAGGGCGGCAAGAGTGGAACAAAACACTAGGCGAGAGGCCGAGCCTTTCACCCTTTACCAAGTATATAGATGCATTAAGATAGCAAGATAATATAATGATATCCCAACAAGTAAATAAATGTTCCAACAAGGAACGGCCTTCAATCTTCACCTGCAACTAGCAACGCTATAAGAGGGGCTGAGAAAAGCGGTAAAATAGCCAATCAGCGGTTTGCTAGGACAATGGTGGGGTTAGAGGTTTGACATGGCAATTTTGGAGGCTTGAAAGCAAGTGGTAGGCATCGTAGCAATGGCATAGCAAAAGAGCGAGCAAACTAGCATAGCAAAGATAGTAGTGATTTCGAGGGTATGATCATCTTGTCTACACAGTTGTTAGAGTTGACTGGATCCCCAAAAGAAAACTCAATGGGCTCCTCATTAGCGAACTCGTCTCCCGGCTCTACCCAAACAAGACAAACAAGCAACAAGCACACAATCAACCACGTGCAAACTCAAACAACACAATGCAAAGATGATATGCTATGCGGGATGCGATGCGGGATGCAAAAAGCAAGATATGACAGGAAATGCATGAACCAGGCCTCAACTTGGAAAACCAAGTGTGCCACTAGAAAGATGAGACGAAATTGCTTGAAAACGATATAAAGAACGCCGGAATCGGAGTTACAGTTTGGAAATGGCAAGCGATTCAAATATGACACCGGTCTGCGATTTACAGCAAGTAGCCATCTGAATGCAATGAGATGAACATGCTACAGCACCCAAACATGACAACAAAATACATGGCAGGGATGCATACAAGATGCTTAACAAAAGTCTAGCACTGAGATACGGCCAAATCATCCATTAACAGGTTCAAAAAGCATGGCAAAAATTGCATATGACAAACAGATCTCAGACTTTGTGAAATTAACACTTGTCTGGAATTTTAGATCAGGTAGCCCTCTTCGGAGCAACAAAACTACATGCTAAAGGACCTGATCATGGCAAAGTAAAGCATGGCATGGAGCTACTCAAACAGCTTAACAAAAGTCCCTTAGTGACCTTGAGCCAAAAGGGATCAGAAAATACAATTGCAAGCATGTGAACATAGCAAAAACATAATCAGTTTTCAGACTTGGTGAAAACTGGAACATGCTAAAAACAGATATCAAGTAGGCATGTTTACGAGCTCAATGCACTCACTACGGTGCAAGTCATGGCAAGACAAGCATACACCCATCAAGAAGGCACCAAATGCAAGCTAGACATGGCAATTACAATAGCATAGCATGCACGGATCAACTACAAGATCAACGGCAAAATTGCAAACAAGTTGACAATCTGCCCAGATTCACAAAGTAGCAAGAGTAGAGCTCGATTGACTCAAGCTAGGTTGCTCCATAATTGCAAGCAAAGAAATGGATGGATAGACCACTAAAAGATTAGCAAAACATCCTTACTGATCATCCTCAAAAGAGGCACGGATCACTAGGAAACAACATGAACATATGGCATCATGAGATAAACAGCTCCAGGACTTTGTGAAATTACTAAGTCCCTGAAAACAGAATTAGCAAGTGCACCACTTTGCAAGCTTGCACAAGTCACCACACACATCACAAAAATAGATTGGTTGCACCTCTGGAAAGATGACAAAACCCTAAACAAAACACATGTAGAGCATCAGGGCATATCATGCACACATTAATCATGGCAAAAATGACAAAAAGCTAAATGGAGCAGCAGATCTGACAATAATCTCAAGTAGCCGTCTTCTAACAGCATTTCGGGCATCAAGATGAACTCAAATGAAAATGATGCAATGGAATGAAATGATGTACTCTCTGAGGTGAACATTTTGATATGTTATATGCATGAATCGGAGCTACGGATGCAAAGTTTCGGGGCCGAGAACAGGAGCATATGGATCGGAATTTTAGGGACTTAGACGAAAAAAACAACCTCCGGATCAGGGTTTACTGTTCATCGCGAGCCGGATCCAGATCGGGCGGCGCACCGTTCGAGGTTGACCGGGGCAGCTCGCCGGAGTCGATGGCCGCGGTGGCCGGAGCTTGACGGGGAGGCGGCGGCGCGGCGGCTGCGAAGGAGAACGGCGGCGAGGTCGATGCAGCGCGGGGCTGCGCGGACCGGGTGAAGGCGGAGCGGAGCGGCGGCTGCCGGCGTCGAGTCGGAGCGGCGGAGCGGCGTTGGAGGGCGGCGGCGGCCGGCTTCGAGGCGGCGCGGCCGGGCGGAGAAGGGCGGCGCGGGCGGCGTTCGACGGGAGAGGAGGCGGGGCCCGGGCGCGCGCGGGGAGGGCCGGCCTTGGGCTCGACGGGCCGGCGGGTGTGGCGGCGGCGGGATTTCCACTGGCGTGCGCCTATTGGCTGGGGCGCGGCGGCGGGATTCGTCCGGCGGTGGCGGACATGTCCGGTGCGCGTGAGGGGATTTTTAGGGTTTCGGGGAGGAAGAAGATCCGAAAACGAAGGGGGGTCTTTAAATAGACATGGAGGGAGCTAGGAGGTCCAAATGAGGTGCGGTTTTCGGCCACGTGATCATGATCGAATGCTCTAGATGATGGAGCAGAGTTAGGTGCTTTTTGGGCCAAATTCGAGGGGTGTTGGGCTGCAACACACACGAGGCCTTTTCGGTCCCTCGGTTAACCATTGGAGTATCAAACGAAGTCCAAATGATACAAAACTTGACAGGCGGTCTACCGGAAGCAAACCAAGGCCACTTGGCAAGTCTCGGTCCAATCCGGAAATGTTTAATCCCCACACACGAAAGAAAGCTAGAAATGGCCACCGGAGGAGAACGAAGCGCCGGAATGCAAAACGGACAACGGGGAAAATGCTCGAATGCATGAGACGAACACATATGCAAATGCAATGCACATGATGACATGATATGAGATGCATGACAATGACAACAACAACACACGGAGACAAAGACCCGAACCCGAGGAAATAAATATAACTTAACGCCAGAAACGGCAGGAGTTGGAGTACAAATAGGGAAAGTTACATCCGGGGTGTTACAGCGGCAAAGGAGAAGGTGGCAAACGATCATTGGAACGACGTCGCACTCCAAAGTGTCTTCGTAGGCGCCAATTTTGAAGGAGACCTGTACTCGATGCTCGACTTGGATAGTGCTAGAGTCGCTAAGCCATTGAACTTTGTATGGATGTGGGTGCTTCGTCTTGGGCAATTGGAGCTTGGAGCAAAGTTCTTCACTTGCGAGATTATGACAACTCCCGCCATCGATGATGACCTTGACAGACCTTCCATTGATGCCGGCCTTGGTATGAAAGATATGGCATCGTTGGTCTTCTTCTTGGTGATGTTGGAGAGTCAAGACCTTGGAGACAACAAGGGCGGGACTTGAATCTTCATCGCAAAAGACTTGTTCTTCTTCATCGTTCACTTGCCGGTGCTTGGCGACTTGCTCGAGGGCGTCCATTTCTCCTTCACTCATTGAGTCGTAAGTGTCGTCATCATTGAGGATCATGGTCTGCTTGTTGGTGCACTCATAGGACTTGTGGCCTCGGCCTCTGCATGTGAAGCATTTGAAGGAACTTGTCTTAACGGTCTCATCAGTGGGGGTTGATGATGATGAAGCTCTCGGCTTGAAGTTGCTTGTAGTAGGAGGATGACTTGGAGTTGACGAAGCTTTCTTGGAACTCGACTTGTCGATGTTGCTTGTAGAAGGCTTGGTAGACGGTGTTGGAGTCGTTGAAGCTTGGGTGTTGAAGAAGCCGTATGACTTGGATGAGAACTTGGCATACTTGTATTCGTCTTGCACTTGACGTTCCGCTTTGGTAGCTTGATGCACTAGCTCGATGAGGTTCGAGTATGGTTGGAAGTCGGCGATTTTCTTGATAGGATGGTTGAGTCCATTCAAGAAATGTGCCATTGTTTCTTCATCATCTTCCGTGACATTGGCTCTTATCATGGCAATCTCCATCTCCTTATAGTACTCTTCAACGCTCTTGGTTCCTTGCTTGAGTAGTTGGAGTTTCTTGAAGAGGTCGCGGTTGTAGTAGGTGGGCACCAAGTGCGCTCTCATGACATCCTTAATTTGTGCCCAAGAAGTGATGGGTGGTTCACCTCTTGCCTCTCGGCGCTCGATAACTTGTTCCCACCAAATCAGGACATAGTCTTGGAACTCAAGGGATGCCATCGCGATCTTCTTCTCTTCGTCATAGTTGTGAAAATGGAAATTTTTGTCAACCTTCAATGCCCATGAAAGGTACTCTTCGGGATCGTTGCTTCCATTGAACTTGGGCATGGTGAATTTTAGCTTGTCGTAGCGTTGCTCTTCATTGTGTTGAGGTCGGGAATGATGATGCACATGTTGTTGATGATTGTCAAACTCGTTTTGCTCTTGGCGAGGAGGGTTGTCGACCTCATGGTGGTCTTGTCCTGGAGGATTTCCATTGTCTTCATGATCTTGGCGAGCTTGATGTCCTTGAGGAGCTTGTGGAGGGGCTTGTCAAGCTTGAGGAGGAACTTGAGGAACTTGACGATGCACACGAGCTTGAAATCTTCATTTGTGAGCTTCTTCGCGAAGTGCTTCTTCATGTTCACAAGCTTGTCGGCCTCAGTTGGCTATGGCTTGACTTGAGTCTTGGAGGGCTTGTTACACAATGCTCTTCCTCTTCATGATGGCGTTGTCGTTGTCGCTCTCGTGCTTGTGCAAAAGCCTCTTGGGTTTGGCGTTGTCGGTGCTCTTGAGAGTTGGTGCCGTGTAGAGGATTGAGGCTTGCTTGACGATCGTTGCACGCGGCATGTCGAACAGTGTTCGATGTCGGTGTACTTGAGCCAGAGAGGGTGAAGTCGGAGTGACGACTTGAGCGGCTCCTTCTTGATGAGGACAAAGTGGAAGAAGAGTGGTTGAGCAACAAAGCGCGAATCTCGTCCGTTCTTGCATCATTGTCATGCTTTTGATAATCGAGCTTTTGGTCGAAGTAGTCCCTTGTACGTTGCTCGGAGAGTCGCAAGTCCGCGGCGAGGTTGTTGATGCGTTCACTCATTGCTTGTTGCTCTTGATGCAAAGCACATTGTGCACCAAAGAGGTGACTCTTGGTGACGTAGGAGTTCATGTCATCATCGTTCTCAATGAAGTGTGGGTTGGTAGAAGTACTTGGCCTATCCATCATTCTAAGAGAAAATGTGAGTGGTAGTGTCGGCGTTCTGGGAACGGGGGTCCCCAGACTTGCTTGCCTGTGGCCCATGGCGTGGCTGGGCTGGCAGGTCTGTACGGCCCATCTTCATCAACAAGGCATTCAAGACCCTCATGAAGGGCCAAGCCTCACGAGGCGGACGATGCAAGACCTCCTCAGGAGTGGCCTCGCCAGGCAGGCTCGCGAGGGGCGGAGAGATCAAGGCAGGGAAAACCTCACGAGGTCCTCATGAGGTAAGCCATGACGGTCGAGACCAGGCGGGTGCCAGGCAGGCGCCAGTGCGCAGTGTTGTTGTTTCCTCTTTGGTGCCAGGGGGCAAGCGCATGCGCGGAGTACCGAGGCTTCAAGGAAAGGTTTCCATATTGGTGCAACGAGACCAAGACTAGAAGGACGGCAGCATGGAGGTCACCATGGAGCCCAAGACGGCGTCATCACCAGAACCATTGGCAGGCGAAGACCACCTTTTGTCAGGATAACTTTTACTAGCTGTCCCCTTTCGAATTGGCCGTTGTTTTCTTCCTTCCCGCTCATTATTTGGGAAGAGGACCAGGGCCTATATAAATATAACTAGCCACCACATTGAGAAAGGGACCCGAGAGGATCGACCTCTTCACAAGTGGGGAGCGGATCCAAGATCATCTGACCCACACAAATTCACCAAGCACAAGAATACCTCAACCTCAGGAGGCTGTTCTTCCCCTTGTATTGTTCATCATCAACCCAAGAGGCAATCCACCACCACCACACTGGAGTAGGGGATTACACCACAACGGTGGCCCGAACCAGTATAAACCTCGTGTCTTTCTGTGTTGTGAGTTCGTCGAGTTCATTCGCAAGATCTTGGAGAGCTAGGGTGTGGATCGACAGGGAGAAAACCTTCGCGGGCACCCCAGTGTTCGAACCTCAAGGGTTTGCCAGAACCCGTGATCCGACATTTGGCGCGCCAGGTAGGGGTGCGCCGTAGCTTCTCTTTCGTCGATCTGTGCTTCGTCGACACCGCGCTTCGCCCGCATGGCAGGCGCCGTGCCGCCAATTCCGACGGCCAACCTTGACGATGGGGCCAGGGGGCTCTGAGCCCTGGCCCCCGCACTGCGGCGGGTGCAGTGGCCGCCCAAGTTCAAACCGAATATGCCGCCGCGCTATGATGGCGCGACGAACCCGTCAGCTTTCCAGCTGGCGTACAAGGAGGCCGTCCTCGAAGCCGGGGGCGACGAAGAGGTCATGGCCAACTGGCTTCCCATGGCCATCGCTGGCGAGCCGCGCGCCTGGCTGCTCAACCTTCCCGGATCCACGGTGGCATCCTAGGAGGAGCTCTGCGACCTCTTCACTGCGTGCTACGCGGCACCGGCGCCCCACGTGGTCGCGGCCCGGCTAGGCGGCTCTCAGGTGCCACCTTCAGAGCGCCACATCAAGTCGTTCCTCCGCCAGATCGGCGCCGCTTCCACGCGCTCGGGGGCTCCGCCGGGCTGGGCCGCACCTGAGGCCGACCTCACCTTCAGCTTAGAAGACCACCCCGTCACCACCACCATCTCGGGCATGCTTCCGATGCTCTGCACGCCCACCATCTGCAATGTGGCCATCACCAAGACCCTCATCGACGGCTGCGCTGGCCTCAACTTGCTCTCCATGGAGGCCTTCAGCCTTCTTCACGTGCCGCTCGAGTGACTCAGCCTCAGCAGGTCTTTCTCGGGAGTTGGTGGTGGCGCTGCCCGCTCCCTGTGGCAGATCCGCCTCCCCGTCACCTTTGGCACGCACGACAACTACCGCACTGAGCCGGTCGACTTCGACGTCGCCCGCATCGGCCTCCCGTACAACGCCATCCTCGGGTACCCAACTCTGGCCCAGTTCATGGCAGCGACTCATCTAGCCTACAACCTCATGAAAATGTTAGGAAGAAAGGGTGTCCTCACCATCAAGGGGGACACCAAGGAGGCCGTGACGGCACTCAAACTTGCCATCAGGACCGTTATGGCGGCGCAGCCCATCGGCACCGGTGCCCTCGAGGCCAAGGAGGCCGCCCTAACCAAGAAGAAGCAGTTGTTCACCCAAGACAAGGCCGAGACAAAGCAGGTGCTGGTCGACGAGGACGGCTCCTCAGGGGCCACCTTCACCATAGGTGCCGGCCTCAACCCCAGCCAAGAGGAAGCATTGGTGAAGTTCTTGCGCGCGAACAAGGACATATTCGCATGGGAGCCCAATCAGCTGCTGGGGGTCCCAAGAGAGGTGATTCAGCACCACTTAAGGGTGTGCCCCAACGTGCGCCCTATGAAGTAGCAAGCAAGGCGGCAGTCGACGGAGAAGCAAACCTTCATCGTCCAAGAGACCCGCAAGTTGGAGGCGGCGGGTGCTATTCATGAGGTTAGGTACCCCGAATGGCTGGCGAACCCAGTCGTGGTGCCGACGAAAGGCGGGAAGGAGCGAATGTGTGTCGACTTCACCAACCTCAACAAGGCATGCCCTGAAGATCCGTTCCCTCTCCCGCGCATTGACCAGATCATCGACTCCACCGCTGAGTGCAACCTACTGTGCTTCCTAGATGCGTTCTCAGGGTATCACCAAATCAAGATGGCGGTGGAAGATGTAGAGAAGACAGCATTCCTAACCCCGTGTGGGGTGTACTGCTACACCTGTATGCCCTTCGGACTATGCAATGCGGGTGCGACCTTTCAGCAGCTGATGCACATCACTTTAGGGCGGCAGCTCGGGAGGAACACGGAGGCCTACGTCGACGACATTGTGGTGAAGTCTCGGCAGGAGAGAACCTTGATCCAAGACCTGGAGGAGACCTTCGAAAGCCTGCGCCGGGTGAACTTGCTGCTTAACCCGGAAAAGTGTGTGTTCGGGGTGCCTTCCGGCAAGCTACTGGAATTCCTCGTGTCACACAGAGGGATCGAGGCAAACCCGGAGAAGATCAAGGCCATTGAGAGCATGAGCCCGCTGCAGACCCTCAAGGAAATGCAGAAGCTGGCTGGTCGGGTGACTGCATTGGGGCGCTTCATCTCCAAGCTGGGAGAGCGCGCCTTACCCTTTTTCAAGCTGATGAAGAAGAAAGGCCCATTCGAGTGGATTCCGAAGGCCGACCGAGCCTTCCAAGACCTCAAGAGATACCTGACCAGCCCACCGGTGTTGGTGGCGCCACGACCTCTCGCGCCTCTAGTACTTTACCTTGCTGCCACCCCATACTCTGCCAGCGCTGCACTAGTGGCGGTTCGGGAGGAGCACCAGGCCAAGAATGCGCCGCGCCAAGTTACGTCGCCAGCCAAGGTGGCGCAAGATCAGGAAGGCATAGCAAAAGCCATGGCGGCAGCAACAGAAGACCAAGCTCGGCAGGATGACACCGTAGAGATCCCCACAAGCAATCAGGCGCCAGGGGGCCCACCATATCAGGGGGCATCCCGACTTGCACAAGACGCGAGCCTCACCAGCACGCCAGTCCTTGTCGAGCACCAAGTGTACTTCGTCAGCACGGTGCTGTGGGACGCGAGGGTGCGTTATCCCATGCCTCAGAAGCTCCTGCTCGCGCTCCTGGTGGCCTCACGCAAGTTACGACACTACTTCCAGGGCCACCCCATCAAAGTCGTCTCGGCCTACCCGTTGGAGAGGGTGCTCAGGAGCCCCAACTCTGTTGGAAGGGTTGCCGAGTGGAACATCGAGCTGCAGGCATTCCAGTTGGAGTTCAGCACCACCAGGGTCATCAAGGGAGCCGCACTCGCTGACTTCATGGCGAAATGGACGGATGCCCCGGCACTGGAAGCAGGCGAGGACCGGTCCACCTCGCCAGGAAGTGAGGCTCTAGACGGATGGGTCATGTATTTCGATGGTGCCTTCGCGCACCAGGGTGCGGGGGCTGGAGCAGTGCTCATCTCACCCACATAGGACAAGCTCTACTATGTTGTGCAGCTCTGCTTTCAGCAGGGCGAGAAGATCTCCAACAACATAATAGAATACGAAGGCCTCATAGCTGGCCTGAAGGCCGCGGTAGCTCTAGGGGTGAAGCGCCTCACCGTTAGGGGCGACTCACAGCTCCTCGTCAACTTCTCCAACAAAGTGTACGAGCCAAAGGACGAGCACATGGAGGCGTACCTCGCGGAAGTACGTAAGATAGAAAAGCAGTTCCTAGGCATGGAGGTGCAGCATGTGCCTCGTGGCACCAACAAGGAAGACGACGACATCGCCAGGAGGGCATCCAAGCAGCAGCCCCAAGAGCCTGGCGTCTTCGAGAGCGGCTCTTCAAGCCGTCATCAACGCCACCACTTTCGTGCACGGCACGGCCTTGGGAGGAGCTCCCACAATTGCCTGCAACGGGAGCCCCAGCTTGTGGCCCAACCTCAGAGGCTCGCTTGCTCTTGGCGCTCAAGCCTCAAGAGGGATGTTGGACCAAGGAATTCAAGGAATATCTGATGCAAGGGGCGCTACTGGAGAAGGAAGAGGATGCAGAGCACGTAGCCCGACAAGTCACGACATACTGCATCCAGGACGGTGAGTTATACAAGAAGCGACCAAATGATGTTCCATTGCGTTGCATTTCCAGGGACCAGGGGAAGGAGTTGTTGATTGACATACACGACGGGGACTGCGGACACCACTCGTCGTTGCGGACTCTCGTCGGCAAGGTGTTCCACAGTGGATTCTACTGGCCCACGGCGCTCAACGACGCAGCTGAGCTAGTGAAGTCCTGTGAAGCTTCTAGTTCCACGCCAAGCAGATCCATCAGCCGGCTCAGGGTCTCCAGACTATACCTCTCACATGGCCGTTTGTGGTCATGGGGTTGGATATCTTGGGCCCATTCCCCCGAGCGCCAGGGGGCTACCGCTACCTCTACGTCGCCATCGACAAGTTCACTAGGTGGAAGCCGTCCGCACCATCCCAGCTGGTTCCGCGGTTAAGTTCATCAAGGGCCTCATGAGCCGTTTCGGGGTCCCCAACCGCATCATCACCGACAATGGCTCGCAGTTCACTAGTAACCTCTTCAAAACATAATGTTCTAACCTTGGAACGCAGATCTGCTACGCTTCAGTGGAGCACCCCAGGAGCAATGGCCAGACTGAACGCGCCAACACAGAGGTTCTGAGAGGCCTCAAGACCAGGACCATCAAGCAGAAGCTCGAGGCCTGCGGCAGGGGCTGGCACGATGAGCTCCAGTCTGTGTTGTGGTCCATCCGCACCACCCCCACTAGGCCGACGGGCGAGACCCCATTCTTCCTTGTCTACAGAACCGAAACAGTCCTCCCTCACGAGGTCAAGAATCATTCCGCACGGGTCCTGGCGTTTGATGAAGAGCAGTAGGACGCCACGCGGGGGATGGACCTTGTATTGGGGGAGGAACAATGCCGTGAAGCTGCACTCAGGGCGGCAAGGTACCAGCAGGCGCTGCGGCGGTACCACTGCCGCACGTCCGCTCCAGGACGCTCGAGGCAGACGGCCTCGTCCTGAGGTGGGTCCTCTCCAAGGAAGGGTTGCACAAGCTCTCACCCATGTGGGAGGACCCGTTCAGGGTCGTCCTTATCTCTAGGCCTAGCGCCGCGCGCCTAGAGGCACAAGACGGGGTGCCCATCCAGAACGCCTGGAACATCCAGCACCTCCAGAAATTCTACCCATGAAGCAAGAACCAGTGCCTGTGAAGCAAGGCCCAGTGCCTGTGAAGCAAGGCCCAGTGCCTGTGAAGCAGGGCCTAGTGCCTGTGAAGCAGGGCCCAGTGGTTGTGAAGCAAGGCCCAGTGCCTATGAAGAATTGCCGCCCGTGACACTCTCGCGTAATAATGAGTGGGGTTGTACATGCCCCGGAGTCTCCGGAGAGCCCGCCCTCGGGCCTCGGGGGCTCCCTCCCATGCCTAGTGGAAGCACTTAGCTCCGCGCTGGTGAGAAGACGTCGAAGACTAGACTATGTGCCGGATGCGGCTTTTCATTTGCTTTCCATAGTTGGCTCGCCTTCTCTTAATCGAAGTTTGCTTCTGGTGTTCCTTGCTGATTTGGTTTCGTCGCCTTTTGTCGCCTTTTCCGAATCCAGTTCGCTTGTGTTCTCTCTCCCAGATACCTCGCGAGGGGGCTAGGCAGGTGCCTTCGCGAGGGTTTCTTCCTCCTGCGTTGGTCCTTCTCTCTGCCTATGGTTTGCTTTCTCGCGAGGCACCCTTGTTTGAGCCCACAACCGGCACATCTCTCCTAATCCGTGCCCCTCGGGTACCGTGATATGAAGCACTGGGTCAAGGCTTGGCCGAATGATAAGTCTCCTAGCGAGCCTCCTAACGAATTTTTGCAGTTCCTGAGCAACCACTAAGCCAAGACGGGCACGAGGAAACAAGTGCCTCGTGAAGAAGAAGGCGCCCTGATCGCGCCAGGCTAAGTTATCCCCACACAAAATAACGACACAACATGGAAATAACAAGTGTAGCATAATGAGTGAGGAATCACAGTTTGATACACGCCCCTCTGGGCCCATACTGGTTTCATTTGGATGCAGGAAAGAAAAGAGGAACAAAGCAACAGCGGCGTTGCAGCAAACCATGGGGGCAGGCCTCCAGCGACATCCCGAGCTTAGCCGGATCCCTCCTCACGCTTCACGGAGGTGCGGCGAGGGGATGACCCGCTACCACCTTCGAAGCGGGCGCGACGGCGTTGGTCGTAGCCACCGCTACTAGAGCTATCGCCAAGAGAAGAGCCGCCGTAGATGGACGAGGCGCAGCCGGCGAGCTCGTCCTCATCGCGCCCATCGCCGAGACCGAGCACCTCCTCGCCGTCGTTCGTCTCGTGGCAGCACCCGGCGCGGCAACCATCTTCCCCAAACACCCTCACGTAGAGGGTCGCATCACCGTTATACCTGAAATGGGGGGGTGCACCGCTTTCCCAGGCCGCGTGCGTGGGCGAACTTCTGCCAGTCTTAGGCCAGAGCTATGTTGCCCGCAGGGGAGACTTTGACCGCGACCCAAGAAGCCTTGCTGCAGCAACCATACGCCTGCAGCCAGAGCCCACCTAGACCAGGGGCCGGCAGCTCGTTGACGAAGAAGCGCGAAAGCTGGAGCCTGTTGCCGGCCGGATCCACCGACCAGACAACGAACTCCGGCAGCATCTCTGCCGAGTGGAAGCGTGGCCGGGGAGGCCGTGCAACCATGGCACGTCTCCCCTCCTCGACGGGGCTGCCGCGACCGGATCAACCCCCGCCACGCGCAGCGGCGCCACCCCGGGAGCAGGGGCCACGGCGGGAGTCGTGGTGTGCTTGCGGGGACGGCCGCGTCCCCGTTTAGGCGCCGAGGAGCCGGGCCCCTCGTGAGGGGCCTTTCCTTTCTCCACGGCGGAGAACCTGTTCGACGGCGCCATTGGAGTCGATGGTGGAGCAGAGGAGGAAGAAGCAGACGGAATGAGAAGAGATGGGCGACGGGGGCTCTGCCCCCTCCCCATTTATAGTAGGAGGAGGCCAACCAGCACCCCCACGATCACAGGTAATGATGGTTTTCCTTGCATACCGCAGGGACTTGTCAAGTTGGGTAGTTGCCGAGGCAGTGTGGGGAAGCGGAGACGCCCATGTCCAATCAACCGCCACATAGGCTTTTGGGGGCCCGTGGCGCTCCGCGCTTGATCCTTTGGCTTCGCGTCGAAGCCAAGCCAGAGCGTGCCTTGGGCCCGGGGGCTATTGTCGGTGTTCTGGGAACGGGGGTCCCCAGACTTTCCTGCCTGCGGCCCACGGCATGGCTGGCCTGGCAGGTCTGTACGGCCCACCTTCATCGACAAGGCATTCAAGACCCTCGCGAGGGGCCAATCCTCGCGAGGCGGACCATGCAAGACCTCTGCAGGAGCGGCCTCACCAGGCAGGCTCGCGAGGGGCGGGGAGATCAAGGCAGGGAAAACCTCACGAGGTCCTCATGAGGTAAGCCATGACGATCGAGACCAGGCGGGTGCCAGGGAGGCGCCAATGCGCAGTGTCCTTGTTTCCTCTTTGGTGCCAAGGGGGCAAGCGCAAGCGCGGAGTGACGAGGCATCAAGGAAAGGTTTCCATATTGGTGCAACGAGACCAAGACTAGAACGACGGCAGGACGGAGATCACCATGGAGCCCAAGACGTCGTCATCACCAGAACCATTGGCAGGCGAAGACCACCTTTCGTCAGGATAACTTGTACTAGCTGTCCCCTTTACTATTGGTCGTTGTTGTCTCCCTCCCGGCTCAATATTTGGGAAGAGAACCAGTCCTATATAAATAGAACTAGCCACCACATTGAGAAAGGGACCCGAGAGGATCAACCTCATCACAAGTGGGGAGCGGATCCAAGATCATCTCACCCACACAAATTCACCAAGCACAAGAACACCTCAACCCCAGGAGGCTGTTCTTCCCCTTGTATTGTTCATCATCAGCCCAAGAGGCAATCCACCACCACCACACTGGAGTAGGGTATTACACCACAGTGGTGGACCGAACCAGTATAAATCTCGTGTCTTTCTGTGTTGTGAGTTCGTCGAGTTCATTCGCAAGATCTTGGAGAGCTAGGGCGTGGATCGATAGGGAGAAAACCTTCGCGCGCACCCCAGTGTTCGAACCTCAAGGGTTTGCTGGAACCTCTGATTTGACAGGTAGAAAGAGAAGAACGTATACCAAATGTACCTTAAATGAAGTTGAAGGTGGATCAATGCTCACTCCAATGTGGACAAGGAAATAGCACAATTGGTACCAATTCTTGTCGGTTTGATGTAGGGTAGGAACCCTAATCGGCCGATCTTTCATGAAAGGAGTAGATCCCGCGATGAACACAAAGAACACGAGGAGGGAAATGAGGGAAAAACACAAGGGGAACACGAGAGAACACTCAAACCAACAAGAATGATTACACAAGTGCTAGATCCTCGAAACACGATAGGAGAATCCAAAGTCAACAACGGACAATACAAAGGTAACCGGTCTTCTCCATGAGGAGGTCGAATCCACAAGGGGATCTTCCCTTAGAGGGGTCTTGAATCCAAAGGGATCTACTCCGAAGAGGGGCCGCGGTCTCTCTCGTGGAGTGGACCCGAAGTGGATGAGCAATGCTCTATCTCTAAATATGAGCTAAACCAATGCTAACCCTAGCTAGGATGAATAGGAGGTCTATTTATAGTCTTAGTGGAAATGGGGGGGGTGCAGTGAAGGGGTACATGGGCCTCAGCCCGCAACTGGACACAACCAGGTACCGAACGTCCGGTGTCTCATGGGCGGCCGGACGTCCGGTGGCTGCCGGTCGTCGGCTCGTTTTTGCTCGGATGTTGGTGTAGCGGATTTCCGGAGGAGGCCGATCGTCTGGTCGCCGGACGTCCGTTGGGGCCGGTCGTCCGCTCATTTGGATCGGTTGCAGGGGCACCGGTCGTCTGATCCGGGCCGGACGTCCGCTCGCTGGGGTTCGGCTGGAGCTTCAGGCTCCGGACATCCGGTCCCGACCGGTGGTCCAGTGCCTGGGACTTCTTCTCCAGCTCTCCTTCTTCTCCGTCTTCACATCCATCTTCCTGTTCTGATCCTCCTTGCTCCTTGGATTCTTCATGGCCAAATCCTTGATAACTGAGTATGCACAATGTCTCCATTTGAGGTAGTAGCAATGTCTCATGTGCATCGAAGTGGAAATGTGAGAGGATAGATGTCCCTCAGTTTTGAGAGCTCTTGCACATGCTCGTGTCATGCGTCCAAGTGGTGTCATAGGATATGTAGTTGGGTCCATGGGGATGACCTTGGGATGCTCCGCATCATCTCCCCTCCCTTGTGGAAGATCTGTCCTCGGATCAAATTCTTCATCACCATGGTAGGGAGAGAGATCTTTGACGGTGAAGACGTCGCTCACGGAGTATTTGTCGCGTGGAATGTCGATCTTGTATGCGTTGTCGTTGTAGCGTGCAAGCACGTTGAAGGGTTCGTCTGCTCGTGTTCGAAGTTTGGACTTGCGTTCTTGGGGAAATCGGTCCTTGCAAAGGTCTAGCCACACGAGATCACCAATGTTGAAGACCATGGGGCGCTTGTTGATGTTGAGCTTGGTCGCAAGTCGTTGTACTTGGTGCTCGATAGTAAGTCTTGTATCTTCATGCACCTTCTTGAGATGATTCACACGTGCACTTGCGTCCAAATTGATGTGCTCTTGGAGTGGTAGAGGAAGAATGTCCAATGGTAACAATGGATTGAATCAGTAGATGACCTCGAAAGGGGACTTGCCGGTTGTTGAGTGTCTTGATCGGTTGTTGGCGAACTCGGCGATAGGTAGGCACTCTTCCCACTCCTTGATGTTCTTCTTGATGAGTACGCGAAGTAGAGCAGAGAGTGCGCGGTTGGTCACCTGCTTTGGCCGTCGGTTTGTGGATGATACGCCATGGAGAAGAGTAGCTTGATTTCGAGCTTGGCGCATAGGGTCTTCCGAAAGTAGCTAAGGAATTTGACGTCGTGGTCCAAGACGATAGTCTTTGGCACTCCATGTAGATGCAATATTTCCCTACAAAAGAGATTAGCAACATGTGAAGCATCGTCTATCTTGTTGCAAGGAATAAAATGTGCCATCTTAGAGAAACGGTCCACAACGACAAATATCGAATCCTTTCCATTTCTAGTCCTAGGCAATCCAAGTATGAATCCATGCTAATGTCTTCCCATGGTTGATATGGAATTGGTAGAGGCATATGAAGGCCATGGGATTGAGCTTTGGACTTATCTTTGCGACATGTAGAGCATCGGTTGGTGAAGCGGTTGACGTAGTGAAACATCTTGGGCCAAAAATAGTTCTTGGAGAGCGTGGCGAAAGTCTTGTCGCGACCAAAATGTCCCAGTAAGCCTCCTCCATGAGATTCCTGCAAAAGCAACAAACGAAGGGAAGACTCGGGGATGCAAAGCTTGTTAGCTCTCATAAGATATCCATCTTTGATGTAATAGCATTCCCAAATGTATGTGACGAACATTTGGCATAAGGAGTAGCAAAAGTAGGGTCATGCTCATACAAGTCTTTTATGTGCTCAAAGCCAATGACATTCAACTCAAGTTGAGTAACAAGCATGCATATGCGGGAAAGGGCATCCGCCACAATGTTTTCCTTACCTTTAATGTACTTGATGACATAAGGAAAAGACTCAATAAATTCACTCCATTTAGCATGACGCTTGTTCAACTTGGTTTGGCCCTTAAGATACTTGAGCGTTTCATGATCGGTATGAATGATAAATATATGAGGGCGAAGATAGTGTTCCCATTCATGCAAAACGCGGACTAAATCATATAGCTCTTTGTCATAGATGGGGTAATTGAGTTGCGCTCCGGCAAGTTTCTCACTAAAGTAAGCTATGGGTGCTTCTCTTGCATTAGCACACCTCCTATGCAATTACCGCTAGCATCGCAATGAATATCAAAGGGTTTGTCATAATTGGGTAATGCAAGCACGGGAGCATGAGTAATAAAATTCTTAAGCTCATTAAAAGCGGTATCTTTGGATGGTCCCCCAAAAAAAGGCGCATTCTTCTTGCTCAAAGCATGCAAAGGAGAAGCAATGGTGCTAAAATCTTTCACAAAGCGATGATAGAAACCCGCAAGGCCAAGAAAGCTACGCACTTGTTGCAAGTTGGTTGGTTGTGGCCAAGTCTTAATAGCATCGATCTTGGACTCATCAACATGAACACCCTTAAAAGATACAACAAAACCCAAGAAAATGAGCTTGTCAACGCCAAAAAGGCCTTTCTCCATATTAGCATAGAGGTGCTCTTTCCGAAGAGTTTGTAAAACGGTTTGGACATGGGTGACATGTTCTTTGAGAAACTTGCTAAAAACAAGGATATCATCAAAGTATTCCACAAAAAACACATCAATGTAAGGGCGAAAGACATGATTCATAAGACACATAAAAGTACACAGTGCTTTCGATAGACCCATAGGCATGACTAACCACTCATACAACCCAAACTTAGTTTTGAAAGCGGTTTTCCATTCATCACCCTCTTGTATGCGGATTTGATAGTAACCACTCTTAAGATTAATTTTTCAAAAGATAGTGGCACCACTAAGTTCATCAAGCATATCGTCAAGGCGTGGAATGGGATACCTATAACAAACGGTGATAGCATTGATAGGTCTACAATTGGAGCACATGCGAAAGCTATTGTCTTGTTTTGGCACAAGAATGATTGGGACATCACAAGGGCTCAAGCTTTCACGCACATGCCCATGGTCTATGAGATGCTTTACTTTCCTTTGTATTTCTTTGGTTTTTCGGGGTTGATGCGGTAGGGAGATTTGTTCGGAAGCGGTGCTCCGGGGATGAGGTTGATGCGGTGCTCAATGCCTCGTAGTGGAGGTAGTCCCGGAGGTAGCTCGTCGGGGAAAACATCATGAAATTCCTGCAAAAGAGAAGACAACGCTAGAGCAAGAGTGTGAGAGGTGTTAGCTTGTGGTTCATTGTCCTTGCACAAAATGACATAGTGTAGGACACTAGATGGGTTCTCACACACTCCTCTTATCTCACTTTTGGTGGAAATAGAACTAAGTTCTTCTTTTCGCTCATCGTGGAGGCGCTCGATTTGGGCTTCTGGCGCTCACTCTCTTTTTGGTGGCTCGCTCTCTCACTATTATCTCCACGATGGGTGGCTTGCTTGTCGGCGATCACTTGGCTTGGAGACATGGGACGAAGTACATACTCCTTTCCTTTCATCTTGAAGATGTAGTGATTCGTTCGGCCATTGTGAATGACACCTCTATCAAATTGCCATTGGGCATCCAAGGAGAAGGTGGCAAACGGTCATTGGAACGATGTCGCACTCCAAAGTGTCTTCATAGGCGCAAATTTTGAAGGAGACTTGTACTCGATGCTCAACTTGGATAGTGCCGGAGTCGCTAAGCCATTGCACTTCGTATGGGTGTGGGTGCTTCATCTTGGGCAACTGGAGCTTGGAGCAAAGTTCTTTACTGCCGATATTATGACAACTCCCTCCATCGATGATGACCTTGACGGATCTTCCATTGATGCCGGCCTTGGTGTGAAATATATGGCATCTTCAGTCTTCTTCTTGGTGATGTTGGAGAGTCAAGACCTTGGAGACAACAAGAGCGGGACTTGAATCTTCATCGCAAAAGACTTGTTCCTCTTCATCGTTCATTGGATGGTGCATGGCGACTTGCTCAAGAGCGTCCATTTCTCCTTCACTCGTCGAGTTGTAGGTGCCATCGTCGTTGAGGATCATGGTCCGCTTGTTGGTGCATTCGTAGGATTTGTGGCCTCGGCCTCCGCATGTGAAGAATTTGAAGGAACTCGTCTTGATGGTCTCATCAGTTGGAGTGGATGACGATGAAGCTCTCGGCTTGAAGTTGCTTGTAGTAGGAGGATGACTTGGAGTTGATGAAGCTTTCTTGGAACTCGACTTGTCGACGTTGCTTGTAGAAGGCTTGATAGACGTTATTGGAGTCGTTGAAGCTTGGGTGTTGGACAAATCGTAGGACTTGGATGAGAACTTGGCATACTTGAAATCGTCTTGCACTTGACATTCTGCTTTTGTAGCTTGATGCACGAGCTCGATGAGGTTCGAGTATGGTTGGAAGTCGGTGATCTTCTTGATAGGTTGGTTGAGTCCATTCAAGAAATGTGCCATAGTTTTCTCATCATGTTCCGTGATGTTGGCTCTTATCATGGCAATCACCATCTCCTTGTAGTATTCTTCAACGCTCTTGGTTCCTTGCTTGAGTAGATGGAGTTTCTTTAAGAGGTCGCGGTTGTAGTAGGTAGGCACAAAGCGTGCTCTTATGACATCCTTCATTTGCGCCCATGGGTGGTTCACCTCTTGCCTCACGGCGCTCGATAACTTATTCCCACCAAATGAGGACATAGTCTTGGAACTCAAGGGATGCCATTGCGATCTTCTTCTCTTCTTCATAGTTGTGCAAACGGAAGATTTTGTCGACCTTCAACGCCCATGAAAGTTACTCTTCGGGATCATTGCTTCCGTTGAAATTGGGCATGGTGAACTTGAGTTTGTCGTAGCGTTGCTCTTCATTGTGTTGGGGTCGAGGAAGATGATGCCCATGTTGTTGATGATTGTCAAGCTCGTGTCGCTCTTGGTGAGGAGAGCTGTCAACTTCTCTTTTCGTGGGGGATTTCCATTGTCTTCATGCTCTTGATGAAGTTGATGTTGTTGGCGAGCTTGTGGTGGAGCTTGTCGAGCTCGAGGAGGAACTTGAGGAACTTGACAATGCACGCGAGCTTGAAATCTTCATTCGTGAGCTTCTTCACGAAGTGCTTATTCATGTTCACGAGCTTGTCAGCCTCCGTTGGCTATGGCGCGACCTGCATCTTGGAGGGCTTGTTGCGCCTCAAGTGCTTGAGCATCTCGCAATTGTTGCTCTTGACGTTGTGCCTCGTCATCTTGGGCTTCTTGGTGCAGACGCGCTCGCTCTTCCTCTTCATGTTGGCATTGTCATTGTCTTTCTCGTGATAGCGCAAAAGCCTCTTGGGTTTGACGTTGTCAGTGCTCTTGAGAGTTAGTGTCGCGTAGAGGATTGACGCTTGCATGATGATCATTGCGTGCGGCACGTCGAAGAGTGTTTGATGTTGGTGTACTTGAGCCGGAGAGGGTGAAGTCAGAGTGTCGACTTGAGCGGCTCCTTCTTGATGAAGATGAAGTGGAAGAAGAGCGGTTGAGCAACAAAGCACGAATCTTGTCCATTCTTGCGTCGTTCTCTTGCTTGTGATCGTCGAGCTTGTGGTCGAAGTAGTCCCTTGTACGTTTCTCGGAGAGTCGCAAGTTGGTGGCGAGGTTGTCGATGCGTTCCCTCATTGTTTGTTGTTCTTGATGCAAAGCACGTTGTGCACCAAAGAGGTGGCTCTTGGTGACGTAGGAGTTCATGTCGTTGTCGTGCTTAATGAAGAGTGGATTGGTAGAAGTACTTGGCCTATCCATCATTACAAGATAAAAATGTGAGTGGTAGAAAAGAAGAACGAATACCAAATGTACCTTGACGGAAGTTGAAAGTGGATCAAAGATCACTCCAATGTGGACAAGGAAATAGCAGAATTGGTACCAATTCTTGCCGGTTTCTCACACCTACACAAGTAAAAGCTTATGCTGGAGCTTGGTTAGGATGGTGGCACAAAATTTGATGCAATTGTAAGTGAGCTTCAATAATGTTGGAAAAGATTCACAAGGTTGCAATGCAACAAGTAGACCAAGCAATGTAATGTACACGGAAACACACACGCAAAGAGATAAGTGGGGTTGGGCAACCAAGGATGAGCCAAAATGTGGATTCCACAAAAATGCTCTTGTTGCACTACACTAGAGAGACGCTAGCACGATTGCACAATAGGCGGATACAAAGACTTGTGCACAACCTACTAAGCAAAAATGCAACGACTTCTATCCCAAGTATATTCTATGCTAGGTGTTTCCATGATATGATCCAAGATGATCTAATATGACAATCTTAATGTTGTATGATGCTAAGGTGCTTGCTTAAAAGCTCTTTGCTTATCTTTTCTTTTTGCTTAAAAGCTTGTTTGGCTCTTTGTTGTTTGAGCTCTTTTCTCATGCAATGCTTCACGAACCACGATATGTGTATGCGATGACAACCTTGTGACACAAGAGATGATACCAAGATATGCAACAATGATGTATGTATGCTATGGGAAGTATGATCACTAATGTGCACAAGTCTCGTTGTCGGCAATATTCAATGGCTACTCTCGATGGGTAAGCAACACAAATGAGTAAGGTTAAAATGGCTATCAATGTAATGGCAAGAATGATATGTCCAATACCAAGGTGAGGTTATTGTTTCTTGGTTCCTCGTCCGTACGCAAGAACAGATGACGGTGATTGAATGAGTGTGACGAATACCAAGATGTAGTCGAGGTGGTCGTTGTTGATGACGCGTCTGTGGCGAAGATGAGCGGCGGTGATGTTGATGTTGAACCGTACCTAGATAGTTGAAACACAAAAGGATACAGAACCGCAACTCAAATTCTTAAAGCTCGAAGTGGCAACACATGTCGGAGTATGAAATGGGTAAGCAATGGTGGTGG
The DNA here is from genome assembly GCF_002162155.2 of Triticum dicoccoides. Lineage (NCBI taxonomy): Eukaryota > Viridiplantae > Streptophyta > Magnoliopsida > Poales > Poaceae > Triticum > Triticum dicoccoides. The sequence goes on from NC_041392.1 coordinate 365,834,334, forward strand.
TATGCGGAAGTGGTGATGGTGTACGGGTGGTAGGAGTGTGTATGCGGAAATGTGGGGCGGTGGTGGTGACTAAATTGAAAAAAAATTCAGTTCCGCCAGGGTACTCCGGACGTCCAGTGGTGAGCGGTCCTCTGGTGGCGAGCGGACGTCCAGTGCCTGGGAGAAAATCGGGCACGGGATGAACTGGTGCTGTTCGTGATGGAGAGGTCGAAATCCATCGAATCCGAGCTATTTCGTGGATGGAAAGGGTGGGGCAGGGGGGAAAAGCTAGATCCACTCAAAACAAGGAAAATCCATGGATCAAATCCAACAAAATTTCAACACACCAACAAATCAAAAAAAAATTGGGGCTATTTTTGTGGGGAATTTTCGAATTAGGGACAAAAACAATAAAAACTAGGCTAGCAACACAACGAGGAGGCTTCGAAATCATGATCAACGTGGCTCTTGATACCAAGATGATGTAGGGTAGGAACCCTAATTGACCGATATTTCATGAAAGGAGCGAATCCCGCGATGAACATGAAGAACACGAGGAGGGAAACGAGGTGAAAAACACAAGGGGAACATGAGAGAACACTCAAACCAACAAGAATGATTACACAAGTGATAGATCCTCGAAACTCGATAGGAGATACAAGATCCAAAGTCAACAACGGACGATACAAAGGTAACCGGTCTTCTCCATGAGGAGGTCTTGAATCCACGAGGGGATCTTCCCTTAGAGGGGTCTTGAATCCAAAGGGATCTTCTCCGAAGAGGGGTCACAGTCTCTCTCGTGGAGTAGATCCGAAGTGGATGAGCAATGCTCTATCTCTAAATATGAGCTAAACCAATGCTAACCCTAGCTAGGATGAATAGAAGGTATATTTATAGTCTTAGTGCAAATGGGGTATGAAATGAAGGGGTACATGGGTCTCAGCCCGCAACTGGACACAACCAGGTACCGGACGTCCGCTGGGGTCTGGTCGTCCGGTGTCTCGTGGGCGGCCGGACGTCCGGTGGCTGCCGGTCGTCCGCTTGTTCTGGCTCGGATGTTGGTGTACCAGATTTCTGGAGGAGGTCGGTCATCCAGTCGCCGGACATCCGGTGGCACCGGTCGTCCGCTCGTTTGTCTCGGTTGCAGGGGCACCGGTCGTACGACCCGGGCCGGACGTCCGTTCGCTTGGGTTCGGCTGGAGCTTCAGGCTCCAGACATCCGGTCCCGACTGGTCGTCTGGTGGCTGGGACATCTTCTCCAGCTCTCCTTCTTCTCCGTCATCACGTCCATCTTCCTCTTCTGATCCTCCTTGCTCCTTGGCTTCTTCATGGACAACTCCTTGATACCTGAGTATGCACAATGTCTCCGTTTGAGGTCGTAGCCATGTCTCATGTGCATCAAAGTGGAAATGTGAGAGGAGAGATGCCACCTCGGTTTCGAGAGCTCTTGCACGTGCTCGTGTCATGCGTCCAAGTGGTGTCGTAGGATATGTAGTTGGGTCCATGGGGCTGACCTTGGGATGCTCCGCATCATCTCCCCTCCCTTGGGGAAGATCCGTCCTCGGATCAAATTCTTCATCACCATGGTAGGGAGAGAGATCTTTAACATTGAAGATGTCGCTCACGGAGTACTTGTCGCGTGGAATGTCGATCTTGTATGCGTTGTCGTTGTAGCGTGCAAGCACCTTGAAGCGTCCGTCCGCTCGTGGTCGAAGTTTAGACTTGCGTTCTTGGGGAAATCGGTCCTTGCGAAGGTGTAGCCACGCGAGATCACCAATGTTGAAGACCATGGGGCGCTTGTTGATGTTGAGCTTGGTCGCCAAGTCGTTGTACTTGGTGCTCGATAGTAAGTCTTGTATCTTCATGCACCTTCTTGAGATGACTCACACGTGCACTTGCGTCCAAATTGATGCGCTCTTGGAGTGGTAGAGGAAGAATGTCAAATGGTGACAATGGGTTGAATCCGTAGACGACCTCGAAGGGGGACTTGCCGGTTGTTGAGTGTCTTGCTCGGTTGTAGGCGAACTCGGCGATAGGTAGGCACTCTTCACATCCATCTTCCTCTTCTGATCCTCCTTGCTCCTTGATTTCTTCATGGCCAACTCCTTGATACCTGAGTATGCACAATGTCTCTGTTTGAGGTAGTAGCCATGTCTGATGCGCATCGAAGTGGAAATGTGAGAGGAGAGATGTCACCTCAGTTTCGAGAGCTCTTGCACGTGCTTGTGTCATGGGTCCAAGTGGTGTCATAGGAGATGTAGTTGGGTCCATGGGGATGACCTTGGGATGCTCCGCATCATAGTTTCTCACCCATACACAAGTAAAAGCTTATGGTGGAGCTTGGTTAGGATGGTGGCACAAAATTTGATGCAATTGTAAGTGAGCTTCAATAATGTTGGAAAAGATTCGCAAGATTGCAATGCAACAAGTAGACCAAGCAATGTAAGGTACACGGAAACACACAAGCAAAAAGATAAGTGGGGTCGTGCAACCAAGGATGAGCCAAAATGTGGAATCCACAAAAATGCTCTTGTTGCACAACACTAGAGAGACGCTAGCACGATTGGACAATAGGTGGAGACAATACTTGTACACAACCTACTAAGCAAAAATGCAAGGACTTCTATCCCAAGTATGCTCTATGCAAGGTGTTTCTATGATATGATCCAAGATGATTTAGTATGACAATCTTAATGTTGTATGATGCTATGGTTCTTTCTTATAAGCTCTTTGCTTATCTTTCCCTTTTGCTTAGAATCTTGTTTGGCTCTTTGTTGTTTGAGCTCTTTTCTCATGCAATGCTTGACGAACCAAGATAGCAATTGTGTATGCGATGACAACTTTGTGACACAAGAGATGATACCAATATATACACCAATGACGTATGTATGCTATGGGAAGTATGATCACTAATGTGCACAAGTCTCGTTGCCAGCAATACAAAAAGCTAGTCTCGATGGGTAAGCGACGCAAAGGAGTAAAGCTATGATGTCTATCAATGTAAAGACAAGAATGATGTATCACGATACCAAGACGAGGTTACCATTCTTGCTTACGGTATGGTGTCAAAATGGTGGCACGAATACCAAGATGTAGTCGATGTTGTCGTTGTTGATGACGCGTCCGTGGCGAAGATGAGCGGTGGTGATGTTGATGTCGAACCGTACCTAGATAGCTGAAACACAAAAGGACACGGAACCGCAACTCAAATTCTCAAAGCTTCAAGTGGCAAAACGTGTCGGAGTGCGAGACGGGTAAGCAATGGTGGTGGTATGCAGAAGTGGTGATGGTGTATAGGTGGTGGGATTGCGTATGAGGAAATGTGGGGCGGTGGTGGTGACTAAACTGAAAAAAATCAGTTTCATCCGGGATCGTCGGACGACCGGGCTGGGCCGGTCGTCTGGTCATCAGACGTCCGGTGGGGGTCGGACGTCTGGTGCCTGGGAGATTTTCGGGCACGGAGATGAACAGCTCGTGGACGGGGTGGATGAGGTGAAAATTGTATAATCCGAGTGATTTCGTGGATGGAAAGGGTGGGGAAAGGGGGGGGCAAAGCTAGATACACTCAAGAGAAAGCAAATCTACGGATCAAATCCAACAAAATTTCAACATGCCAACAAATCACAAAAAAATTGGGGCTATTTTTGTGGGGAATTTTTGAATTAGGGACGAAATCAACAAAAACTAGGCTAGAAACACAATGGGGAGGCTCCCAAATCGTGATCAACGTGGCTCTAGATACCAAGATGATGTAGGGTAGAACCCTAATCACCTGATCTTTCACGAAAGGAGCGGATCCCGCGAAGAACACGAAGAAAACGAGGGGAATCACAAGGGGAAACACAAGGGGAAACACGAGAGAAACACTAAACCAACAAGAAATAGTCACACATATGCTAGATCCTCAAGTACATAAGAGATCACATGATCCACAGACAACTAAGGACGATACAAGGGTAGCCGGTCTTCTCCATGAGTAGGTCTTGAATCCACAAGGGGATCTTCCCTTAGAGGGGTCTTGAATCCAAAGGGATCTCCTCCAAAGAGGGGTCGTAGTCTCTCTCGTGGAGTAGATCCGATGTGGATGAGCAATGCTCTATCTCTAAATATGAGCTAAACTAATGCTAACCCTAGCTAGAAGGAATCGGAGGTCTATTTATAGTCTTAGTGCAAAAGGGGGCGAAGTGGGGGGTACATGGGCTGCAGCCCAACTCATGGAAGCACACAGGCGTCGGACGTCCGGGAGTCACCGGTCGTCCGGAGGCTCGCGAGGGTACGGACATCCGGTGCCTGTCGGACGTTCGTAGATTCGGCTAGGGTGGTCTTCGGTCGGACGTCCGGTCGGGGTCGGACGTCCGGGGCGTCGGTCGTCCGTGGGGCGTTGGAAGTCCATAGTTTTGGCTCGGGTGTGGAAGTGTCGGTCGTCTGGAGAGGGCCGGACATCCGGAGCCTGGAGGTTGTCGGACGTCCCGGGCTCGTCGGTCGTCCGGAGCCTGGGGACTCCGAGCAGTTCTTCTTCTTGTCCCATGAACTTGGCGTCCTCACCGTCTTTTCCGTTGAATGTAGTTGGTCCGTGGCCTTCCTCCAAGCACCTGATCACACATAGGGTTTCCACTTGAGGTAGTAGCCAATTCTCATGCATGGAAAGTGGTAGTTCGGAGAGGAGTGAGTTCACCTTATCTTCGATAGCCTTCGCTCAGGCTCTTGTCATTGGTCCAAGTGGTGTCGTAGGGACGTAGGTAGGTCCATGGGGATGACCTTGGGATGCTCTGCATCACTTGTGCACTTTCTTAGCAAATTTGTTGTGATCTTTCTTGACGGCATATTTATACATCATGATCATATTGCCCATCATAAATTGCATGATCACATACTCATATTGAGCATCCATTGCCATATTCATGCTATTGATAAACCGTCTCTCTATGACATCATTTTACCCCATGGTTGCATTGATCACATTCACAATACTTTTGTGTGCACAATGAATGCTTTTGCTCCGATGAATGGTTTACATCTCATTCCATATCATCTTGCTAAGCTTCATGTGTTTTGTCACGAACATTCTTGCCGCACAGACTCATACTTCCTTGTTGAACACTTTGTGTGCGCTAACCATTGTATTTTCGAGTGTCGTTTGTGTTTGCTTTTCTTGAATGTATACCACTCCGGTGACACCTTGGAGTACTTGGATTGCGCAATGTCTTCAACTTCATCCAACTACAAGTTCATCCGCAACAACCTTTCCATGGTGATGAGGATCACGATCCGAGGTCGGATCTTCCCCAAGGGAGGGGCGATGATGCGAAGCATCCTACGATCATCCCCATATACACTCGAGCATACGCCATTGGACCTAAGGTGAACTCGCTCCTTTACGAATCTTCCCTTTCCGCATGTAAGACATGGATGCTACTTCAAGCGCGGACCTTGTGCATACTCAGGTACACCCGAGGAGACCATGGAGAGCCCAAGGACCAAGGCCAAGCGTGCGCGGAAGCGAAGGAAGGAGAAGGAAGAAGAGCTAGCTACTACAGTGGTCGGACATCTAGCCCCAGCCCGGACATCCGGTCCAGCCTGGACATCCGTCCCTTGCCCCAGAAATATGGCACCGGCTATCCAGAGAACACCAGAAAGGACCAGCGCAACCAGGACATCCGGACACCACCCCGGACATCCGGCTCCTCCTGAAGTCCCTGACATCCGGCCCCTGCCCCGGAAATCCGGCCCCTCCATCACCTAATGCAACTGGAAGACCCAAGCCAGCCCAGACATCCGGCCTCCCAGCCCAGACATCTGGCCGTCGTGAAGCCCCGGACATCCGGCGCCTGTCTGCGCACAGTGAACGGGCCAAGGGCCCATGTATCCTCCCTCTCGCTTACCCCTTCATGGGCTAACACTATATATAGACCCCTCCACCTCCTACTTAGGGTTACCATTTGTTTAGCTCATTTGAGATAGAGCTTTGCTCATCCATACGGATCTACTCCTTAAGAGAGACCACGGCCCCTCTTCGGAGAAGATCATCTTGGATTCAAGACCCTGATACGTCCATTTTGCATCATGCTTTTATATCGATATTTATTGCATTATGGGCTGTTATTACACATTATGTAACAATACTTATGCCTATTCTCTCTTATTTTACAAGGTTTACATAAAGAGGGAGAATGCCGGCAGCTGGGATTCTAGGCTGGAAAAGGAGAAAATATTAGAGACCTATTCTGCATAGCTCCAAAAGTCCCGAAACTTCACGGAAGATGTTTTTAGAATATATAAAAAATACCGAGCGCAAGAAGTTCACCAGGGGGGCCACACCCTGCCCACGAGGGTGGGGGGCGCGCCCTACCCCCCTGGGTGCCCCCCTACCTCATGGGCCCCCTGGTGGCCCTCCGATGTCCATCTTCTGCTATATGAAGTCTTTCGATGAGGAAAAAATCATAAGCCATCTCCTCGGACGAAACTCCGCCGCCACGAGGCGGAACCTCGGCGGAACCAATCTAGGGCTTCGGCAGAGCTGTTCTGCTGGGGAAACTTCCCCTCGGGAGGGGGAAATCATCGCCATCGTCATCACCAACGCTCCTCTCATCGGGAGAGGGCAATCTCCATCAACATCTTCATCAGCACCATCTCCTCGAAAAACCCTAGTTCATCTCTTGTATCCAATTCTTGTCTCCAAGTCCGGGATTGGTGCTAGTAGGTTGCTAGTAGTGTTAATTACTCCTTGTAGTTCATGCTAGTTGGTTTATTTGGTGGAAGATCATATGTTCAGATCCTATATGCATATTAATACCCCTCTGATTATGAACATGAATATGCTTTGTGAGTAGTTACGTTTGTTCCTGGGGACATGGGAGAAGTATTGCTATTAGTAGTCATGTGAATTTGGTATTCCTTCGATATTTTGATGAGATGTATGTTGTCTCTCCTCTAGTGGTGTTATGTGAACATCGACTACATAACACTTCACCATTATTTGGGCCTAGAGGAAGGCATTTGGAAGTAATAAGTAGATGATGGGTTGCTAGAGTGATAGAAGCTTAAACCCTAGTTTATGCGTTGCTTCGTAAGGGGCTGATTTGGATCCAAATGTTTCCTGCTATGGTTAGGTTTACCTTAATACTTTTGTTGTAGTTGCGGATGCTTGCCATAGAGGTTAATCATAAGTGGGATTCTTGTCCAAGTAAGGATAGTACCCAAGCACCGGTCCACCCACATACCAAATTATCAAAGTAGCGAACGCAAATCATATGAACATGATGAAAACTAGCTTGACGATATTCCCATGTGTCCTCGGAGCGCTTTTCTCTATATAAGAGTTTGTCCATGCTTGTCCTTTGCTACAAAAAGGATTGGGCCACCTTGCTGCACTTTATTTACATTTGTTACTTGTTGCTCGTTACACATTATCCTATCACAAAACTATCTGTTACCACTTATTTCAGTACTTGCAGAGAATACCTTGCTGGAAACCGCTTACTATTTCCTTCTGCTCCTCGTTGGGTTTGACACTCTTAAAAATCGAAAGGACTACGATAGGTCCCCTATACTTGTGGGTCATCAAGACTCTTTTATGGCAGCATTGCCGGGGAGTGAAGCGCCTTTGGTAGGTGGAACTTGGTGAGGAAAAATTTATATAGTGTGCTGAAATTTACTGTCACTTGTTACTATGGAAAGTAATCCTCTGAGGGGCTTGTTCAGGGTATCTTCACCCTGGCCAGTAGAGCAAAGAGTTGCTCCTCAACCTACTGAACCTACTGAAAATGAAAATGTCTGCTTTGAAATTCCTTCGGGTATGATAGAAAAACTACTAGCTAATCCTTTTTTAGGAGATGGAACAAAGCATCCTGATGAGCATCTAATATATGTGGATGAAGTTTGTGGATTATTTAAGCTTGCAGGTGTACCCGGAGATGTTGTTAAGAAGAAGGTCTTCCCTTTATCTTTGAAGGGAGATGCATCGACATGGTATAGGCTATGTGATGATATGGGGTCAGGGAACTACAAACGATTGAAATTGGAATTTCATCAGAAGTTTTATCCTATGCATCTTGTTCATCGTGATTGCAATTATATATATAATTTTTGGCCTCGCTAAGGAGAAAGCATCGCTCAAGATTGGGGGAGGCTTAAATAAATGTTATATTCATGCCCCAATCATGATCTCTCAAGAGAAATGATTATTCAAAAAATTTATGCTTGGCTTTCTGATAGCAATCACACCATGCTTGATACTTCTTGTGCTGGCTCTTTTATGTTGAAGACTATTGAATTCAAATGGGATTGATTGGAAAGAATTAAATGCAACTCTGAAGATTGGGACCTCGACAAAGGTAAGGAGTCAGGTATGACACCTAGGTTTGATTGTGTTAAATCTTTTATGGGTACCGATATTTTCCGTAAGTTTAGCACTAAATATGGACTTAACTCTGAGATAGTAGCTTCTTTCTGTGAATCTTTTGCTACTTATGTTGATCTCCCCAAGGATAAGTGGTTTAAATATCATCCTCCCATAGAAGTAAAAGTAGCTTCACCTATTAAAGTTGAAGAAAAGACTATCACTTATAATGATGCTATTGTTCCTACTTCTTATGTTGAGAAACCACCTTTCCCTGTTAGGATAAAGCATCATGCTAAAGCTTCAATTGTGGTTCATAAAAGCAATATTAAAACTTATGCACCTTCTGAGCAAATTAAAGTTGAACCTGATATTGCTATTGTTAAAGATCTCTTGGCTGATAATATTGATGGGCATGTTATTTATTTCTGTGATGAAACTGCTAGAATTGCTAAACCTTGTGCTAAAGATAAACCTAGACCTGTGGAAGGCATGTCTGTTATTTCTGTTAAAATAAGAGATCATTGTTATCATGGTTTATGTGATATGGGTGCCAGTGCTAGTGCAATACCTATTAGCCTATATAGAGAAATTATGCATGATATTGCACCTGTTGAGTTAGAAGATATTGATGTCACAATTAAACTTGCCAATAGAGATACTATTTCACCAATGGGAATTGTTAGAGATGTTGAAGTCTTGTGTGGGAAAACTAAATATCCTGCTGATTTTCTTATTCTTGGTTCCCCACAAGATAGCTTTTGTCCCATTATATTTGGTAGACCCTTCTTAAACACTGTTAATGCTAAGATAGATTGCAAAAGGATGTTGTTACTATTGGTTTAGATGATATGTTTCATGAATTTAATTTCTCTAAATTTAGTAGACAACACCGTGAAGAAGAATTACCTAGTAAGGATGAAATTATTGGTCTTGCTTCTATTTCCGTACCTTCTAGTGATCCTTTAGAACAATATTTGCTCGACCATGAAAATGATATGTTTATGAATGAAAGAAGGGAAATAGATGAAGTATTCTTTAAACAGGAACTTATTCTGAAACACAGTTTGCCTGTTGAAATCCTAGGTGATCCCCCTCCACCCAAGGGTGATCCCGTGTTTGAGCTTAAACCATTGCCTGATACTCTTAAATATGATTATCTTGATGAGAAAAAGATATATCCTATTATTATTAGTGCTAATCTTTCAGAGCATGAGGAAGAGAGATTATTGAAAACTCTGAAGAAGCACTATGCTACTATTGGGTATACTCTTGATGATCTTAAGGGCATTAGTCCCACTCTATGCCAACATAAAATAAATTTGGAAGAAGATGCTAAACCAGTTCGTGATCATCAACGACGGCTGAATCCTAAAATGAAAGAAGTGGTAAGAAAGGAAATACTAAAGCTCCTCGAGGCAGGTATAATCTATCCCGTTGCTGATAGTCAGTGGGTAAGTCCTGTCCATTGTGTCCCTAAGAAGGGAGGTATTACTGTCGTTCCTAATGATAAAGATGAATTGATTCCTCAAAGAATTATTACATGTTATAGGATGGTAATTCATTTCCGCAAATTAAATAAGGCCACTAAAAAGGATCATTACCCCTTACCTTTTATCGATCAAATGCTAGAAAGATTATCCAAACATACACATTTTTGCTTTCTAGATGGTTATTCTGGTTTCCCTCAAATACCTATGTCAGCCAAAGATCAATCAAAGACTACTTTTACTTGCCCTTTTGGTACTTTTGCTTATAGACGTATGCCTTTTGGTTTATGTAATGCACCTGCTACCTTTCAAAGATGCATGATGGCTATATTCTCTGACTTTTGTGAAAAGATTTGTGAGGCTTTCATGGATGATTTCTCCGTCTATGGATCTTCTTTTGATGATTGCTTGAGCAACCTTGATCGAGTTTTGTAGAGATGTGAAGAAACTAATCTTGTCTTGAATTGGGAAAAGTGCCACTTTATGGTTAATGAAGGTATTGTCTTGGGGCACAAAGTTTTTGAAAGAGGTATTGAGGTTGATAAAGCCAAGGTTGATGCTATTGAAAAGATGCCATGCCCCAAGGACATCAAAGGTATAAGAAGTTTCCTTGGTCACGCCGAATTCTATAGGAGGTTCATTAAGGACTTCTCAGAAAAATTCGGCCTCTGACTAATTTATTACAAAAAGATATACCATTTGTCTTTGATGATGATTGTGTAGAAGCATTTGAAATACTTAAGAAAGCATTGATCTCTGCACCTATTGTTCAGCCACCTGATTGGAATTTACCCTTTGAAATTATGTGTGATGCTAGTGATTGTGATGTAGGTGTTGTTATAGGGCAAAGAGTTGATAAGAAATTAAACGTTACTCATTATGCTAGTAAAACCCTAGACAATGCTCAAAGAAATTATGCTACTACTGAAAAAGAATTCTTAGCAGTTGTATTTGCTTGTGATAAGTTCAGACCTTATATTGTTGATTCTAAAGTAACTATTCACACTGATCATGCTGCTATTAAATATCTTATGGAAAAGAAAGATGCTAAACCTAGACTTATTAGATGGGTTCTCTTGCTACAAGAATTTGACTTACATATTGTTGATAGAAAGGGAGCTGAGAACCCCGTTGCAGACAACTTGTCTAGGTTAGAAAATGTGCTTGATGACCCACTACCTATTGATGATAGCTTCCGTGATGAGCAATTAAATGTTATAAATGCTTCTCATACTGCTCCATGGTATGTTGATTATGCTAATTACATTGTTGCTAAGTTTATACCACCTAGTTTCACATACTAGCAAAAGAGAAAGTTCTTCTATGATTTGAGGCATTACTTTTGGGATGACCCACATCTTTATAAAGGAGTAGATGGTGTTATTAGACGTTGTGTACCCGAGCATGAACAGGAACATATCCTACACAAGTGTCACTCCGAAGCTTATGGAGGACAGCATGCTGGAGATAGAACTGCACATAAGGTATTGCAATCTGGTTTTTATTGGCCTACTCTCTTCAAGGATACCCGTAAGTTTGTCTTATCTTGTGATGAATTTCAGAGAATTGGTAATATTAGTAGACGTCAAGAAATGCCTATGAACTATTCACTCGTTATTGAACCATTTGATGTTTGGGGCTTTGACTATATGGGACCTTTTCCTTCCTCTAATGGATATACACATATTTTAGTTGCTGTTGATTACATTACTAAGTGGGTAGAAGCTATTCCAACTAGTAGTGCTGATCATAACACTTCTATTAAAATGCTTAAAGAAGTTATTTTTCCAAGGTTTGGAGTCCCTAGATATTTAATGACTCACGGTGGTTCACATTTTATTCATGTTGCTTTCCGTAAAATGCTTGCTAAGTATGATGTTAATCGTAGAATTGCATCCCCTTATCACCCTGAGTCTAGTGGTCAAGTAGAATTGAGTAATAGAGAGCTCAAATTAATTTTGCAAAAGACTATTAATAGATCTAGAAAGAATTGGTCCAAGAAACTTGATGATGCATTATGGGCCTATAGAACTGCATATAAAAATCCTATGGGTATGTCTCCGTATAAAATGGTTTATGGAAAAGCATGTCACTTACCTCTCGAACTAGAACACAAGGCTTATTGGGATATTAAAGAGCTCAATTATGATTTTGAACTTGCCAGTGAGAAGATGTTATTTGATATTAGCTCACTCGATGAATGGAGAACCCAAGCCTACGAAAATGCCAAGTTGTTTAAAGAAAAAATGTTAAAAGATGGCATGATAAAAGGATACAAAAGCGTGAGTTTAATGTAGGTGATTATGTATTGCTATACAACTCTCGTTTAAGATTTTTTGTAGGAAAACTTCTCTCTAAATGGGAAGGTCCTTACGTTATTGAGGAGGTCTATTGTTCCGGTGCCATAAAAATCAACAACTTCGAAGGCACAAATCTGAAGGTGGTGAACGGTCAAAGAATCAAACATTATATCTTAGGTAATCCCATAAATGTTGAAACCAATGTTATTGAAACCGCAACCCCGGAGGAATATATAAGGGACACTTTCCGGAACGTTTCAGACTCCGAAAAGGAATAGGTATGTGGTACGGTAAGTAAACCGACTCCAAAACAGTTTTTAAGGCAATATTTCTCCGTTTTGGAATATTCTGAAAAATAGAAAAATAAGAAGCAGTCCGAGAAGGACACGAGGCCTCCACGAGGGTGGAGGGCGCGCCCTACCCTACTGGGTGTGCCCCCTACCTCGTGGGCACCTTGTGCGCTCTCTGGACTCCGTTTTCGTACACGACACGTATTTTGGTCGGTAAAAATAAATTATATAATCTCCCAGGGGTTTTGACTCCCGTATCATGCAAAAATCTCATGTTTTTGTTTCGAGTTGTTTTTCTGACAGATCCAGGTCATCATGTTGTCTTCAAGTGCCCCCAAGGACCATTTCTTCGAGAAGGTCATCAATCCCTACCTCGCGGAGGTGCTGCAACACCCTCAAACCATTGAGATGCGTGAGGGGTTGTTGCACATCCGCGATGTTGAGGGACCAAGGAAGACCGGAAGCACGGAGGCGAGGCTCGAGGCATTGGAGCAAGAAGTTTTCAAGTGTCAGGAGATGGTGGAGCGTGGACTCGATTCCAATCACATTATGATCACGGAGTTCACCAACAACCACAAGCTGGACGTCAAGGACATTGGGGAGGCCATCGTCAAGCTTCATGAGAAAAACGAGCACCTCCAAGCCCAGACCTATGACCTGCAAAATCAAAACTATGAGTATGAATATAGATTCAAGAGGATGAGTTTGGCTGCAGATTTGAGGTTTCAGGAGACTCGATCATCCTTCTATGATGGTGAGCCTATGCCTTGGAAGAAGGACGACAAGCTTACGCCATCAACAAAACCATCACCTTCTCCACCAACAAAGAAGAATTGAGTATCTGGTATGGGCACTCCCCTTGGCAACTGCCAAGCTTGGGGGAGTGCCCCGGTATCATATCACCATCACTTTTATCTTTACCGTTTTTCTTAGTTCGATCCTTTTAGTAATATCTTGATCTAGTAGAATAAAGTTTATGGCATGATCTAGTTTTGAGTTTTGCTTTATGATCCCTCTATGTAATCGAGTCTGTGAGCTATATATAATAAAGATTAGTGTTGAGTCAAGGGCTTGATTATTTTGCAGTGATCCTAAGTGAATAAAAGAAAAGAGAAAGAAATAAAAAGAAACAAAGAGATCATGTGAATCTTATGGAGAGTAATGAGCTCACATAGAAAAAGTATGATGAATAAAAGTTGTTGAGAGTTGACAAACATGGTTTTGGTCATCGTTGCAATTAATAGGAAGTAATAAAGAAAGAGAGGCCTTCACATATAAATGTACTATCTTGGACATCTTTTATGATTGTGAGCACTCATCAAAATATGACATTCTAAAGAGTTAACATTGGACAAGGAAGACAACGTAATGGGTTATGTTTTCTTACATCTGAGATAAATTATATTGTCATGGATCATCCAACATGGCTGAGCTTTCCTTCCCCCTCATGCTAGCCAAATTCATCGCACCAAGTATAGATACTACTTGTGCTTCCAAATACCCTTAAACTAGTTTTGCCATGAGAGTCCACCATACCTACCTTTGGATTGAGTAAGATCCTCCAAGTAAGTTGTCATCGGTGCAAGCAATAAAAATTGCTCTCTAAATATGTATGACTTATTAGTGTGGGAGAAAATAAGCATTATATGATCGTGTGATATGGAAGAAATAAAAGCGACAGACTGCATAATAAAGGTCCATATCACAAGTGGCAATATAAAGTGATGTTCTTTCTCATTAAGATTTTGTGCATCCAACCATAAAAGCGCATGACAACCTCTGATTCCCTCTGCGAAGGGCCTATCTTTTACTTTTATCTCCTACCTTGTATAAGAGTCATGGTGATCTTCACCCTTCCTTTTTACATTTTATCCTTTGGCAAGCACAGTATGTTGGAAAGATCCTGGTATATATGGCTAATTGGACGTGAGTTTTCATGAACTATTATTGTTGACATTACCCTTGAGGTAAAACGTTGGGAGGCAAAACTATAAGCCCCTATCTTTCTCCATGTCCGATTTAAACACCATACCCATAAGTATTGCGTGAGTGTCAGCAATTGTGAAAGACTATATGATAGTTGAGTATGTGGACTTGCTGAAAAGCTCTTATACATTGACTCTTTCCTATGTTATGATAAATTGCAATTTCTCCAATGATTGAGATTATAGTTTGTTAGTTTTCAGTGAAGTTTAGATTCATACTTGAAATTGTGATTGAATTATTACTCTAGCATAAGAAATCATATGACAAGAATTATATAAGTTGTTGTTCTAAGAATGATCATGATGCCCTCATGTCCGTATTTTATTTTTATCAACACCTCTATCTCTAATCATGTGGACATTTTTTTGATTTCGGCTTTCGCTTGAGGACAAGCGAGGTCTAAGCTTGGGGGAGTTGATACGTCCATTTTGCATCATGCTCTTATATCGATATTTATTGCATTATGGGTTGTTATTACACATTATGTCACAATACTTATGCCTATTCTCTCTTATTTTACAAGGTTTACATAAAGAGGGAGAATGCCGGCAGCTGGGATTCTGGGCTGGAAAAGGAGCAAATATTAGAGACCTATTCTGCATAGCTCCAAAAGTCCTGAAACTTCACGGAAGAAGTTTTCAGAATATATAAAAAATACCGAGCGCAAGAAGTTCACCAGGGGGCCACACCCTGCCCACGAGGGTGGGGGGCGCGCCCTACCCCCTGGGTGCGCCCCCTACCTCGTGGGCCCCCTGGTGGCCCTCCGATGTCCATCTTCTGCTATATGAAGTCTTTCGATGAGGAAAAAATCATAAGCCATCTCCTCGGACAAAACTCCGCCGCCACGAGGCGAAACCTTGGTGGAACCAATCTAGGGCTCCGGTAGAGCTGTTCTGCCAGGGAAACTTCCCCCGGGAGGGGGAAATCATCGCCATCGTCATCACCAACGCTCCTCTCATCGGGAGAGGGCAATCTCCATCAACATCTTCATCAGCACCATCTCCTCGAAAAACCCTAGTTCATCTCTTGTATCCAATTCTTGTCTCCAAGTCCGGGATTGGTGCTAGTAGGTTGCTAGTAGTGTTAATTACTCCTTTTAGTTGATGCTAGTTAGTTTATTTGGTGGAAGATCATATGTTCAGATCCTATATGCATATTAATACCCCTCTGATTATGAACATGAATATGCTTTGTGAGTAGTTACGTTTGTTCCTGAGGACATGGGAGAAGTCTTGCTATTATTAGTCATGTGAATTTGGTATTCCTTCGATATTTTGATGAGATGTATGTTGTATCTCCTGTAGTGGTGTTATGTGAACGTCGACTACATAACACTTTACCATTATTTGGGCCTAGAGGAAGGCATTGGGAAGTAATAAGTAGATGATGGGTTGCTAGAGTGACAGAAGCTTAAACCCTAGTTTATCCGTTGCTTCGTAAGGGGCTGATTTGGATCCATATGTTTCATGCTATGGTTAGGTTTACCTTAATACTTTTGTTGTAGTTGCAGATGCTTGCAATAGAGGTTAATCATAAGTGGGATGCTTGTCCAAGTAAGGATAGTACCCAAGCACCGGTCCACCCACATACCGAATTATCAAAGTACCGAACGCAAATCATATGAACGTGATGAAAACTAGCTTGACGATATTCCCATGTGTCCTCGAGAGCGCTTTTCCCTATACAATAGTTTGTCCAGGCTTGTCCTTTGCTACAAAAAGGATTGGGCCACCTTGCTGCACTTTATTTACTTTTGTTACTTGTTGCTCGTTACAAATTATCCTATCACAAAACTATCTATTACCACTGATTTCAGTACTTGCAGACCCCTAATGGGAATACCTCAAGACCTCCTCATGGAGAAGAACCGGTTACCTATGTATCGTCCTTTGTTGGATTCAGATCGTGTATCTCTTTGTGTTTCAAGGATCTAGCATATGTGTGACCTAATCTCGTTGGTTTGAGTGATGCTCCTGTGTTTTCCCTCGTGTTCCTCGTGTTCTTCATTGGGATCCGCTTCTTTTGTGAAACTCATGTTCTTCGTGTTCTTCGTTGGGATCCGCTTCTTTTGTGAAAGATCGGCCATCTAGGGTTCCACCCTACAACAGTAGTGAACCACAAGACTCCTCGAAGTGGGCTGCATCCATCCATTTTTTTCTCTTGAAAAGTGACCCATTTTTAATGCTTTTTGAAATGAACTTCTCAACTATTATTTTTTACACAAAATACATCATAACCCAACCAGATACATACGACATATACACAAAAAAACCTCAAACAGCAGCAGACTGCACTGAAATCACGCGACATTCTGCACCAAGACACAGGGCAAACAGGACGGCCATGCCATTGCGCACCCAGGCGCTCTTCAAGTCTGCGGATACCCGGACTGCAAGGGGGGAGGGACATCATGCTCCTGGCGATCTGGAGGACGGTTTGTGAATCTGAGGCTGGTCATTATTGTGACCAAAACTGCATCAAACTAATCTGCTAGAACTCCACTTCAATGAACTGCAGATAAAACACAAGGCTAAACCTGAAAAAATAAAAAAAAATGCTATGGACTGCGGCAAGAGGACTCTGCACTACATCAACAACACCCAAACCTGCACCAAAAACATTCCGCACTGCAACACTGTGTTAGCCGCACCGCACCTATCCACTATCCAGAGCTGCAGTGGTGGACCACTAGGGTCGTCGGCGACGAGCCAAGCACTATGCAGCAGCTCTTCGCTGGTAACAGTGGCGAGATAAAAAGGGGGGGTTCAGGGGGCGAAGTAGTGGTCCTCTTGGCCGACAAAGAGCACTACCACGGGTCCTGTGTGAATTAGTGTAGGAGATGGATCCAGGGAGGTGGTGAGGCGTGCCACCAGGGCGGGGCTGCGCGGACGGATGTGAGAAAGGTAGCGGTGGGGTGGCCGTGGAGGCATGGATCCAGCCGCACGCTCATCCTCGCGAGCTTGGGAGCGACGTGCAGGGCTGCCCCCGACTGGTGTCCTCCCACACCATTGCGGTGCGCGGCGGAGGCACATCCGGTAGGGAGCAGGTGGGGCGGCGGGAGGCCGGCGCGGCCTGGCTTCAGTAGCAGGC
>NC_041392.1:365852415-365860444 GCF_002162155.2 Triticum dicoccoides
CCGTGCCAGGGATCCAGTGCTGGGACATCATGGGGGCCCGCCGCCACCTGCATCCGGCGCTGGCTCGTGGTGGCCGAGCCGGGGCGGGTGGTGGCCGAGGCAGGGCGGCTTGTTGTTGTGGCCGGGGCAGGTGGCGCGTGGTTATGATCGGTGGGCGGCACAGGGTGGTGGCCGGTGGCGGGCAGCAGGCGGCGTGGGGTGGTTGGTGGCCGGGGCGGGCGACGCTACGTGTTGGTTGGATCAGGAGGAGGGGGAGCCTCGTTTGACCACGGGGAGCGGTGCGGGGATGGGTTGAGATGGTGGTGGTAGGTGGTAGTAGTAGTGAGGTGGGGGTGGTTTATTTTTTATTGCGTGTGCGGTTCGGTTTGCGTTTGTTGCAGTGCCGAACTATTAGCAGAATAAGGAGATTTTGTTAGCAGAATAAGGTCTTAAGGGTGTTATCATAATAGACCCACCCTATATGTATACAGCCGGTCTATTATTCTAATATTAGCAGAAAAAAATTCTGATAACACTTCCGAACTGCACACTCAACACAAGTGCACGTCATTGTTTGAACCAACTGTGCTGCAGTACTCACGCGAGTGGACTTCCCGTCCCAAAAAAACTGGACACCATGTTTTTTCGGTACCTTTTATGCTCTGGTTTTTTAACTGTTTATCGGAACGAGACATGTAATATATCGTTGAATATATATGGATTAGGCCCTACTTCGAAATGTTTAACACTTTTCGAGATTCCACACAGTTTAAGAGCAGTTTTTGAAATGGTGTGGCCCATGACGAGTGGCAGCGAGCGTTTTTTCGCGATTTCTTCTAAACCGCTCGTCGGAATGAAGCAAATGATACACCATTGGAAAGACATTGTCAAGACGCATCTTTTACATATCAATTATTTTCTCTAATTCGTTACGGTTTATGAGCAGTTTCTAATCTACTAAATCACGGAATTCTGCTTTTCAAATTGTTTGAAATTTTCGCTATTGTTTTCGCTCCAGTTTTCTAACCGCTTTTTGAAATGAGGCGTACGATACGGCGTTGGAAAGCTACGGACGAGGCACAACTTTCATATGTTGAAATATTTTTGAGATACCTTACGGTTTTTAGTTAATTTTGAAAATCGTGCGGTTGACAACGAGAGGCAGCGGCCGTTTTTTGCATATTTTTTACAAACCATTGGTCGAAATGATTCAAATTATATGCCGTTGGTAAGATATCCATGAGGTGCAACTTTTTGATGTAGAACACTCTCTCCAATTCCTTACGGTTTAGGAGCAATTTTGATTTTAACGAAATGCGGACACTGTTTTTCAACGACACCAAAATCGTCATATGTAGTGCATCAGACAGAAAACCGCACTTCTTTAGACTAAAAGTTGCACTTCGTCGGACAAACAAGTGCACTGCATGATTTATTTTTTGTGGGACATAAATTTTCCTAAACGAGGTTGAGTGCACCTCATGTCGAGTGTTGGTGAATCGCAATACTATGATAAGTGAACCTCGAGACTACCGTAAACATGTCGTACTGCATTAGACAGAAAACCACACTTCTTTAGACTAAAAACCGCACTTCGTCGGACAAACAAGTGCACTGCCTGATTTCTTTTTTATGGCACATACATTTTACTAAACGAGGTGGAGTGCACTTCATGTCGAGTGTTGGTGAACCGCAATACTATGAAAAGTGAACCTCGTGACTATCGTAAACGGGCCGTACTGCATCAAACAGAAAACCGCACATCTTTTAGACTAAAAATTGCATTTCATCGGACAAACAAGTGCACTTCATGTCGAGTGTTGGTGAACCGCGATACTATTAAAAATGAACCTCGAGACTACCATAAATGGGAAGTACTGCATCAGACAGAAAACCACACTTATTTAGACTAAAAACCGCACTTCATTGGACACACAAGTGCACTGCATGATTTCTTTTTTGTGGGACGTAAACTTTCCCAAATGAGATGGAGTGCACTTCATGTCAAGTGTTGGTGAACCGCAATACTATGAAAAGTGAACCTCGAGGCTACCGTAAATGGGTCGTACTGCATCAGACAGAAAACCGCACTTATTTAGACTAAAAACCACACTTCATTGGACAGACAAGTGCACTGCATGATTTCTTTTTTGCGGGACGTAAATTTTCCCAAACGAGGTGGAGTGCACTTCTTGTCAAGCGTTGGTGAACTACAATACTATGAAAAGTGAACCACAAGACTACCGTAAACGGGCCACGACACTACCGGAAGTGAATTGCTTGAGTTTTTTCCGAACTTAATATTTTCTACAAGCGTAGACCGAACAAGTGGATCGTATGGATTGAGCGAGTGAACCGCACTGCATCAAGAAGTGAACCACATTAATTTTTTGGCCCTTCACACTTCACACTGGGAGACGATGGAACAAAAAGTTTCGGGACTTTCACCCATTTTTTGTACCTCACACATGCACTGCACTGCAAATTTGAACACGCAAAGAAGAATCTGAACCTTCGTGGTCTCCAGCCCGTACTGCTTTTGTCATGTTTTTCCAATAGGCGCGGCTCCCACCGGCCGTCTCCCATGGTGCCACCAACAAGCGCGGCTCCCTCTCGCCTCGCTCTACCTATTCTCCCTTTCCTCTCTAGTCCCCACCTACAAAACCATGCATGTTGTGCGCTACTCCTCTACCAGCCCGTAACATCCACAACAAATCACGCGCACTACCGCTACGTATCTTCTAGTGGCGTGCAAACAAGAGTTGGCTCCGGATTGAAATTAGTGAGATAAAAATACCATGATTTGTCCATCATCTCCTCCTAGAATAGAAAAGACACTACTCTGAGATTTCTGTGAACAAAATTTATATTACTATATTACAATAGCACTACGTTTCCCCATAGCTGATGACATCAGAACAAAGATGGTCTGTTTATTTGACACAAGATTAAGCCTTTAGATTCATAATGCAAACTGCATGCAGATGTTGGGCAAACTAGGGCCGGTTGAGACAACTGCTTCATTCTTTCAGTGATGATGGATGTCCAGAAGAAAGCCTATCCGACCTCGCCTTGTTAGCTCGCTCCACGTAGTCTTGATGAGAGTCATGATTTGCCCCTGCAATTGATGAGATATATTGCAATCAAGTAATATGATCTCTAATGCCAAAAGGAGTAAATGAAAAAATGTATTAGCTTCCTGGTTGGTTTATATATCTATAATAAATGCTTTGAAGCAGGCAGAATTGATCCAATGGCCAAAGCATCATTGGATGATCAAGTTGGATTGTAACTCGTACTCCTACCGACGACCAAGACGACCTGCGTTTGGGAGCAACTTGCACTACATACTGAAGAACAACATAGAGAGGAGCAGAGAACAACTTGCACTCGCTCCCAAAGCATCCTGCAGCTGATGCAGGCGATGTGGTCGATGGCCTCCAGTCGTGACCACAAGAGCTAGGAGACGGGATCCCCATTTGATGTTCATCGCCTGGACCTTGCACGCACGCGTCCGAGTGGAGCAACTCCTCCTCGGGCTCAGGTGACGCCCCCATGCAGTTCAGCGACCATAGACGTGCAACTTGGAGGCATGCTTGAAGCGGTCCAGTGGAAACTGAACTTCATTGGGGCAACAACAGAGCTGCACTATGGCGGCGCCATCGCGGGGCGGGGCCGTGTGTCACGACCCAAGCACAAGGACGGGATGAACAACAAGAATACTACCAATATTTGGATACAATTTGGGGATACAAGGGATCAGAGATGAGAAATCAGCAGCATGGGGTGAGATACAGAGCAAGGGGATGGGAAATAGACGCAAGAGGTGAGGAGCTTGAAGACGATTCAATTCTTTCGCTGCCAACTTCTGTGAGGCGTCTCCTTTATAGGCATTGTTCTAGATCCTTGCAGCTAGGCCCAGCCCAAGCTACCGGCCCATTTTCCAGAGAAGGCCCATGAGAGTAAAGGGCATGACCTCTTGGACATGACATTCTCGCCCCCTTAAAACGCGGCTTGTCCTGAAGCCGATGATGTGAACCACCAGGATCCCATGGTACTTGCAGCTCATTGAGAATGCCAATAATGTCGATGAAGCAGACACCACCCTGGTTCCATGGAGGTTGTCGCTCAGGTACTCCTCGTATGAACTTAACAACATGTTGTTGCATAAAGGGGTATGGCCAGTTGACCCAAAACATGTGATGCCAACTACAAGAGATATTAGCGCGGTCACACTTCAACGGCACAGATATCACTGCCAAATCTGATGGAAAACTCTGGTTATGTTCTCTGTCCCGCAGGTCTATATTGCCCAGAATGAGTGGTCTGATGTTGAAGAATAGCTCTGAAGCATGTACGGATACACATGCACTTGACCACAAAAGCATGCTTACTAGAATGTGTTTACCAAAATCCTGAAATGTTGTGATGTTAGATCCTAAATAGCCCAAGTGAGCTCGGTGACCATACAAACTCTGGGCATGTAAAGTAAGACCTCCATGAACAATAACCAAACGAGGTAGGAGCAGAGTACATATGACTGCTATTAACCTCCAATGTGTACGTTTGTGCTCCACAGAAACTGCTGGAACGACATGGTTGGAATTAATCTCAACATATTACAATCGTGCAGCAAAAAATATTTTACCCAGGGGTTGGGCTTAACAAGCACACATAAGAGTTGCCGAGTGGAATATAGTGCCCTCACTCGGGATGTTAATACCGGAAGGAATATGATAACCATCCACTCTGTTTACTTTGTTATCAGTTGTATCCCTCCTTGCCATATTTTCCTCCAATAAAGGCCACATTGTACTGAGAACAAACTCTTCGATAATTCCAAGAAGCCATACGCCCAAATCGAAACATCCATTGTCAACTTGCCCAACTTCCATCATGAATATACAGCACCGAGGCAAATGATACGGCGAAGCTTCTCTATGCTCATGTCATTGTATATATCCAACGGATACACCACTAGTGGTAAGAAGAACCCACAATAACCAATGGCCTCTAGGATCAAAAGGCAACTCAAAATACGCAGTGAAAAATTCAGAACCAAGAAGATAACCACCTTGAGTGGAGAACTGAAGTTCCGCCACTGCTAGCTTGAGCCAATTCAATGAGACATAAGTATTAGCTTCGCCACCATAAGATATCCTCCCATCAGGTTGTACGCACCATATCTCAAACCTAAGCACTGCAGTGTGACACAAATAGTACATCTCTTGAGTTGTAAGCCACCAAGACAATATTGTTGTACATTTTTTTTGGCAAATAGGTTTGGGATCAAAGGCATGCACAATTAGTTGATCCAACCCCAATGAGCAAGTGACTAGAACATGATTAGGTATCCTGGTATCCCATTGTTCTCCAGACCCCAAATGCAAAGTAGCATCACCAATGGTATGATCTGGCTGTACAAATGGAATAGCAGACCACCAATTCATTAGGTTTGCTATAGTTACAGAAAATATTGCAGGCAATGCATTCTGAAGAAACCACCAAAATAAAATCACATTCTCATGACCACTAATTTTCCATGAAGGCCAAGGCTTCAACTCCACAATTATCCCCACATAGTTATGTATGTGCGGCAGGTCCAACTCTGTAGTCCCCCAAAATGTCTCGTGTGTAGTATCTAACTTCTTCACACATAAAGCTCCAGCCATGCATGGTTGTTTCTCCTTGTACACGTGACAGTCACCCACACCTTGAGTACCATCTTGCTGTATGTTGAAATCTTCAGTACCATCCAGGGTCAATGGCCAAGACCGAAACTGAGTTATATCGCGTGGCAGAAGCACTGTGTTGGTAGTAGAACATGCCACTTCAGATGACAACCTTCCATTTGCACCATATCTCTGCATACCCAGCCCGGAATTGCAGGGCTCAATGAAGTGCAATACAGAATAAGGCCAAGGTCTCAATCCTACATAGCACAACCTCCTAGCTTGTTCACCCGCTACATGAATAGAATTAAGCTTCTTCTCACTGTTAGATGTTTGGAAGAAAGAGACAATCCCCTCCTGTTTTTCACACGTAATTTCCAATAGAATTGCACTGAACAGCCAGCGTAATTTCCTTTCCCTCGGTCTAGAAATAATGCACAAGAAGAACATCTCGTCCCGGTAATACCAATTGTCAGGTAGTCTAACTCCTCAGTTTCTCCTGCAGCAAAGAAATAATTCACACTCTCAAACATGTGAGGTGATCTCACATAGCTGCAGATGTTCCCCATGAGAAGTAGCCATTGCAGTATATTATGGGTCCTATTATTAGCACACATGCTTTCAGAAATCATCCTGGAATCATAAAGTCTTGTCAAAACAGATAAGGTTGTACTTGTACATGACACTGAAATTCTTCGTTCAATTGCAGAGGCCCAAAATGCAACCAGAGACATGACTGGATCAGAAGAACTGGTGAACGGAAGTTGGTTTCCATGATGAATACTTTGAGGTAGATTTCTTGAAGTACGACCATCGGAATATGAATGTGGATATCCATTGCTTTGCACTCTAAATGGCCCAGAAACAAGATCTCCTTGGTATTCCTTATTATGGTCATTATCCTCTAACGTTATCTCTTGCCAAGTCACATGGGGAGCCACTGCTCCAGTTGACACCATGGCGACACTCGGCGGCGGCTCGACATTGTCGCCGCAGTCTGTACTGGTGCCCTCGTCAAGGAAAGAGGGCCATGGTGCTGGCCGGAGCACTTTCCCTTGTGTCTTCCAACCCGTTCTCACATCTAGCATAAACTGGTGTGCCGTGACCTCATTGACATTAGTAGACACCAAAACTGCAGTGAATGTCGGGGATGCATGCTCTGGTACATGGAGCAACCTCATCACAGGGAATGGCATGGGGTTTTCGTTGTCGCTAACATGGTCCAGATCACCCATCAAGCAGACAGGCATTGGTGCAGCGACATGGACAGTGTCAATGTCTGGGGCCTCATCACGCACGACAGGGGACGGAAGCTCGGGGGAGATGTTGATGGTGGCGTCGCGAGTCGGGCACTCTGTGAAGCACCAGGTTGGTGTAGGAGCAGCCAGCCTGCTGGCATCGACACAACAGTCTTGTACTTCATGGTTGCAGCCATCGCCATACTCAGCACCCATTGCCTCATCCTTCATGATTTCTTCCTCCCTTATCCGAGCAAGGCATGATGCTCTGGTGATGCTAGACGGCGATTGCGACTGTACGACTGCCTGAATATCCTTGCGCAAGCCCTTGGTGTACTGGTGGACGAAGCACTTGATGCTTAGGCTCGAGTCGAGATGCAGCACCTGGTGTAGATGCTCCCAGAACAATGTCGTGTACTCAGCCACGGTTCATGTCTGTAATAGCTCGAGCAGCAATCGCATGCGTAGGTGGAACTCACTCTCAGGCATTATGTCGAACAGGTGGTAGGCAGGAAGCGGAGTGGTGATTTTTTGTTGGCATGACCAAATTGTCACGACCCAAGCACAAGGACGGGATGAACAACAAGAATACTACCAATATTTGGATACAATTTGGGGATACAAGGGATCAGAGATGAGAAATCAGTAGCATGGGGTGAGATACAGAGCAAGGGGATGGGAAACAGACGCAAGAGGTGAGGAGCTTGAAGACGATTCAATTCTTTCGCTGCCAACTTTTGTGAGGCGTCTCCTTCTTTATAGGCATTGTTCCAGATCCTTGCAGCTAGGCCCAGCCCAAGCTACCGGCCCATTTTCCAGAGAAGGCCCATGAGAGTAAAGGGCATGACCTCTTGGACATGACACCGTGTCCGTCGAGGTCGGCAATTGCGGGGGCAGCCCAGCCAGATCTGGATGCACTGGTGCAGGGGAGGTGGCTCATCCGCTCGTCGGTGCGGATTCGGCGCCCGACGGATTGGGCCGAGGCGACACGATGGATGGGGTGGGGCGCACGGTGGGGCAGTGGCCATGGCTGGATCGGGGCGGGGCCGGGGCCGTCGCTGGGCGGCGCTGCAGCTCAGAGGCGCACGGGGAAGATGCGGGGCGGCGCCGGACGGGAGGAGTAGGAGGTGGGGCGGCTCT
>NC_041392.1:365860857-365871361 GCF_002162155.2 Triticum dicoccoides
GACGAGGCGGGGCGGCGCCGGACGGGAGGAGTAGGAGGCGGGGTGGCTGCGGACGGGAGGAGGAGGAGGCGGGGAGATGCCGGGCGGGAGGAGGAGGATGCGGGGCGGCGCCAGACGGGAGGTGTAGGAGGTGGGGCAGCACCGGGCGGGAGGAGGAGGCGGCGGGGAGATGCCGGGCGGGAGGAGGACGAGGCGGGGCGGTTGTAACACCCCGGATGTAACTTTCCCTATTTGTACTCCAACTCTTGCCGTTTCCGGCGTTAAGTTATATTTATTTCCTCGGGTTCGGGTTTTTGTCTCCGTGTGTTGTTGTCGTTGTCATGCATCTCATATCATGTCATCATGTGCATTGCATTTGCATATGTGTTCATCTCATGCATTCGAGCATTTTTCCCGTTGTCCGTTTTGCATTCCGGCGCTTCGTTCTCCTCCGATGGTCATTTCTAGCTTTCTTTCGTGTGTGGGGATTAAACATTTCCGGATTGGACCGAGACTTGCCAAGCGGCCTTGGTTTACTACCGGTAGACCGCATATCAAGTTTCGTATCATTTGGACTTCGTTTGATACTCCAACGGTTAACCGAGGGACCGAAAAGGCCTCGTGTGTGTTGCAGCCCAACACCCCTCCAATTTGGCCCAAAACCCACCAAACTCTGCTCCATCATCTAGAGCGTTCAATCACGATCGCGTGGCCGAAAACCGCACCTCATTTGGACTCTCCTAGCTCCTCCTATACCTATAAATAGGACCCCCTCGAAAAATTCGCGGATCCCCTCTCGAAACCCTATTCCCCTTCATCTCCACGCGCCGGCGGACGAATTTCCGTCCGGCCGGACGTGTCCGCTGCTCCCTGCCGCAGCCACGTGTCAACGCCTCATTCGCCGCCGCCCGGTCCCCAGTTCACCGCGCCGCCAGGGCCCACGAGGCCCATCGCCGGCCCTCCCCGGCCCGCAGCGGTGCCCGCGCGCCCGCGTCCCTCCTCCGCCGAGCCGCCCGCACCCTGGCCGCCTCCGACGCCGCCGCAGCCTACGCCGGCTGCCCGGAGCTCCTCCGCCCCGCCGCGTGCTCGCCCGAGGCCGGCGAGCTTCCTTCGCCGCCCCGCAAGCCGGCGCCGCACCGGCCCCTTCCTCCCTCTAACTCAGGCCGCCGCCGTCCATCGTCGCCGACCAGCCCGCCGGCGAGCTCGGATCCACCTCGGGAGGCGCGCCCCGATCCAGATCCGAGACGGCTACAGTAAACCCTAGGAGGTGTTTTTTTGCTAACTCCTGAAATTGCAGATCCAAGTGCCTCTGTTCGGGGCCCGGTAACTTTGCATTCGTAGCTCCGATTCATGCATATAGCATATCAAAATGTTCGCCTCAGAGAGTACATCATTTCACTCCATTGCATCATTTTTATTTGAGTTCATCTTGATGCCCGAAATGCTATTAGAAGAGGGCTACTTGAGTTAATTGTCAGATCTGCTACTCCATCTTAGACATTTGTCATTTTTGCCATGATTATTGTGTGCATGATATGACCATGAGCTCTACATATGTTTTGTTAAGAGTTTTGTCATCTTTCCAGAGCTGCAACCCATGTATTTTTGTGATATGTGTGGTGCCTGTTGCAAGCTTGCAAAGTGAGGCACCCGGTAACTCTGTTTTCAGGGACGTAGTATTTTCACTAAGTCCTGGGATTGTTTATCTCATGATGCCATATGTTCATGTTGTTTCCTAGTTATCCGTGCCTCTCTTGAGGATGATCAGTAAGAGAGTTTTGTTAATATTGTAGTGCTCTATCCATCCATGTCTTTGTTTGCAATTATGGAGCACCCTAGCTTGAGTCAATCGAGCTCTACTTTTGCTACTTTGTGAATCTGGGCAGATTGTCGACTTGTTTGCAATTTTGCCGGTGATGTTGTAGTTGATCCGTGCATGCTATGCTATTGTTCTTGCCATATCTAGCTTGTATTTTGTGCCTTCTTTATGGGTGTATGCTTGTATTGCCATGACTTGCACCGTAGTGAGTGCATCGAGCTCGTAAACATGCCTACTTGAGTTATATTTCAGCATGTGCCAGTTTTCACTAAGTCTGAAAACTGATTATGTTTTTGCTATATTCACGTGCTTGCAATTGTATTTTCTGATCCCTTTTGGCTCAAGGTCACTAAGGGACTTTTGTTAAGCTCTTTGAATAGCTCCATGCCATGCTTTACTTTGCCATGTTCAGGTCCTATAGCAGGTAGTTTTGTTGCTCCGAAGTGGGCTACCAGATCTGAAATTCCAGACAAGTGTTAATTTCACCAAGTCTGAGATCTGTTTGCCATTTGCATTTTTGCCATGCTTGTTTGAACCTGTTAATGGATGATTTGGCCGTAGCTCAGTGCTAGACTTTTGTTAAGCATATTGTGTGCATCCCTGCCATGTATTTTGTTGTCATGTTTGGGTGCTGTGGCATGTTCATTTCATTGCATTTAGAGGCCTACTTGCTGTAAATCGCAGACCGGTGTCATTTTTGAATCGCTTGCCATTTGCAAACCGTAACTCCGATTCCGGCGTTCTTTATATCGTTTTCAAGCGATTTTATCTCATCTTTCTAGTGGCACACCTGGAATTCCAAGTTGAGGCCAGGTTCATGCATTTCCTGTCATATCTTGCATTTTGCATCCCGCATCGCATCCCGCATAGCATATCATCTTTGCATCGTGTTGTTTGAGTTTGCACGTGGTTGATTTTATCCTTGTTGCTTGTTTGTCTTGTTTGGGTAGAGCCGGGAGACGAGTTCGCTAACGAGGAGCCCATTGAGTTTGCTTTCGAGGATCCAGTCAACTCTGACAACTGTGCAGGCAAGATGATCATACCCTCGAAATCACTGCTATCTTTGCTATGCTAGTTTGCTCGCTCTTTTGCTATGCCATTGCTATGATGCCTACCACTTGCTTGCAAGCCTCCCAAATTGCCATGTCAAACCTCTAACCCACCTTGTCCTACCAAACCGTTGATTGGCTATGTTACCGCTTTGCTTAGCCCCTCTTATAGCGTTGCTAGTTGCAGGTGAAGATTGGAGGCCGTTCCTGGTTGGAACATATATTTTACTTGTTGGGGATATCATTATATTGCTATGTTATCTTAATGCATCTATGTACTTGGTAAAGGGTGGAAGGCTCGGCCTCTCGCCTAGTGTTTTGTTCCACTCTTGCCGCCCTAGTTTCCGTCATATCGGTGTTATGTTCCCGGATTTTTGCGTTCCTTACGCGGTTGGGTTATAATGGGAACCCCTTGAATGTTCGCCTTGATTAAAGCTTTTCCAGCAATGCCCAACCTTGGTCTTACCATTCACCACCTAGCCTTTTCTTTCCCTTGGGTTCTGCAGACTCAAGGGTTATCTTATTTTAACCCCCCGGGCCAGTGCTCCTTTGAGTGTTGGTCCCACCGAGCAATGTCCGGGGCTGCCAGGGGCAACTCTGGGCTGGCCTACCCGACGTCTGGCTCATCTGAGTGTGCCCTGAGAAAGAGATATGTGCAGCTCCTATCGGGATTTGTCGGCACATTCGGGCGATGTTGCTGGACTTGTTTTAACCTGTCGAAGTGTCTTGAATTACCGAGATACCGAGTCTGATCGGAACGTCTTCGGAGGAGGTCTATTCCTTCGTTGACAGTGAGAGCTTGTCATGGGCTAAGTTGGGACTCCCCTGCAGGGATTTGAACTTTTGAAAGCCGTGCCCGCGGTTATGGGTAGATGGGAATTTGTTAATGTCTGGTTGTAGATAACTTGAACTTTAACTTAATTAAAATGAATCAACTGAGTGTGTTACCGTGATGGCCTCTTCTCGGCGGAGTCCGGGAAGTGGACATGGTGTTGGAGTAATGTTTGCGCAGGTTGCTCTTTAGTTTCTCACTCGTGCTTTGCCTCCTCTTCTCACTCTCTTTTGCGAATAAGTTAGCCACCATACTTGCTAGTCGCTTGCTGCAGCTTCACTCATATTTTTGCCTTGCCATACCTATAAGCTTAAATAGTCTTGATCGCGAGGGTGCGAGATTGCTGAGTCCCTGTGGCTCACAGATTACTATTACACCAGATGCAGGGCCTGATGATTCCGCTCCAGGAGACACGTATGAGCTCAAGTGGGAGTTCGACGAAGACTCTCAATGTTACTATGTTTCCTTTCCCGATGATCAGTAGTGGTTCCCAGTTGGGGGTGATTGGGACCGTGTCACATGTTGGGTTCTCTTTTATTTTGGCGCCGTAGTCGGGCCATGAGTGTTTGGATGATGTAATGTTATTTATGTACTTGATTGACGTGGCGAGTGTAAGCCAACTATGTTATCTCCCTTTTATTATCATATTACATGGGATGTTGTGAAGATTGCCTAACTTGTGACATATGCCTTCAATGCGATTATGTCTCTAAGTTGTGCCTCGACACGTGGGAGCTATAGTCGCATCGAGGGTGTTACAAGTTGGTATCAGAGCCTTCCCCGACCTTAGGAGCCCCATTGCTTGATCGTTTTTAGCGGCCGAGTTGTGTCTAGAAAAAAATGTTTTTAGTCTTTTAGGAATTATATATCGGAGAGATTAGGAATTCTTTTTACTTCCCAGTCTCCTCATCGCTCTGGTAAGGCATCCTGACGTAGAGTTTTGACTCTTCTCTTCTCAAATTTCACTAAAAAAAATTTTAGGATCACACGGTATCTTGGAATCATTCCGATGGTTTTATGATGAGAACATTGTCTTGGTGCCTCCTGTCAGGGGTTTAGTGGAAGTGTCCCGGGGAGTTGAGCTCTGAGGTGTTGTCATCATAATTTTATCGTTGCAGTTCTGGAATACCTGAGTTTAGTACGCCGACATCGAAAATCTCTTTTATGCAGTTCATTGGTGAGATAACCTCGACGCCACCCAGTACTGGGGCGGGAGTTCGGGAGTATCGCCATCTTGTATAACGGATGCTTTTCGAAGGTTGAGGTAGATGGTTTCCGAAGGTTTCTTGGTTATGTGTTGAAGGATGGATACAGCTGGATGTAGGATTTGCTAGTTTGGGTGAGATATTATGCTTCCCCTGTATCCCCAACACCTGATTGCATAACCGGAATGATTCGGGAGTTCCATAGGTGGGAATTCTAGTAGCTCTAGTTTTTCTTCCACGGATATTGGTTTGAGATTGGGATTTCTTACCGATTATTCGTTCTTGATCCGTACCTTGTTGATTTATTTCTCTACCTTAATTCTACGTGGCTTCTCAGTTCATGGATATGTGACCATTTTAAGAGGAATGCATTCGTTCATTTTGTTCGGATGTAAAGACTATATGTTGCAATTTTCATTCCGTTGGATTCAGCTTCAATACTTATCTGTCAATGTGCTAATGGTGGTCAACCTCTTCAGGATGGCTCCTCCAACGCGCACAACTCCGAATCCTGATCCGCCACCACCTCCACCTCCTCCGGAGGCATGGCAAGCTGTGATGGCCGCAACCAATGCAAACACACAGTTGATCATGCAAATTCTTCAAGAGCGCAATCAAGGCAACCAAGGGAATCAAGGCAGCAATCAGAGTCACTTTGCTACACTCAACCAGTTCCTTGCTAACGGGCCAAAGACTTTCAGCAATTCTGTTGAGGCAACCGATGCTGACGATTGGCTAGTGGATCTGTGCAAGCATTTTGAGTGCAGTAACGTCAGGCCTGAGGACTTTGTTAAGTTCGCTTCCTTCCAACTCAAAGATCAAGCAGCAGAATGGTTCCAGCAGTACAAGGATTCCAGAGGTGGACGTGTTATCACTTGGGAGGATTTCCATCGAGTTTTCCGAGCTCATCATATTCCCCAGAGCGTGGTTGAAAGCAAGCATGAGGAATTCCGCAATCTGAAGCAAGGCTCTTTGTCTGTCTATGACTACAACAAGTTGTTTCAGAAGCTCGCCCGCTTTGCCAAGCAGGACGTGCCTGATGAGAAGAGCATGATATATCAGTTCAGGGGTGGTCTGGGAGAAGATATTCAGCAAGCTCTTGTTCTCTTTGAGGCCTTGAGATACGATGAGTTCTACAACATGGCACTGAAGCAAGAGGCTTCTCAGTTGAGGTGTGATGCTTCCAAGAAGCGAGTCAGAGATGTTACTCCTTCTTCCTCTACTCAAGTGGTCAAGCAGTAGAAGTTTTGGCTTCCTCCTCCTCCGTTCCGTCGGCCGTATCAGCAGAAGAGAAAAGGTGGCAGTGGTTCTTCCCACCCACCCAACCCTGGCTTTCAGAACAAGACTTCGTCTCAAGCTCCAAGATCGAGTGCTCTGTACCACCGTCCGCTTTCAGAGGTCACGTGCAACAAGTGCCAACAGAAGGGTCACTATGCCAACAAGTGTTTCAACCAGAGGCGTCTTCCTCCTCCTCCTGTTAGATCGGCAAGTACAGTTGTGGTCAAGCATAACCCCAAGTCTACCAAGGTCAACTTGATGAATGCAGCTCAGGCAGAGGACTCGTCAGATGTGATCATGGGTAACCTTCCTGTTAATGATATTCCAGCTAAAGTTCTTTTTGACACGGGTGCATCGCATTGTTTCATCTCGAGGCCATTTGTTTCTAAGCATGAGTTGCCTTTGCAAGATTTGCCTAGAAAGTTATCTGTTGTTTCTCCGGGTAAATTCATGAATGCAAGCGCTATTGCCCCAGATGTTTCTATCACATTGGGCAATTTCAAGTTTCTCTCTTCTCCGGTGGTTCTTGGTAACTCGGATATTGATCTTATTCTCGGAATGGATTGGCTTTCTAAGCACAAGGCACATCTTGATTGTGCTGCCAGGCAGATTCAATTGACTCATTCGTCTGAGGATGTAATTGTCTTTGCCGCTCGTGATGATACCATTCGTCTGTTTTCTCTCAATGAGAAGGGTGAATTGGATGCCATCTCTCAAATTCCAGTCGTTTGCGAATATCAATACGTCTTTTCAGAAGAGCTCCCAGGAATGCCTCTGCACCGGCCAGTTGAATTCGTTATTGATCTTGAGCCTGGCACGGAACCTGTGTGCAAGCGTCCTTACAAGCTCGGACCTGAAGAGTTGAAGGAGCTGAAGAAGCAACTCGATATTCAAGAGAAAATGGGTCTCATCCGGCCTAGTTCTTCTCCGTGGGGTTGTGGTGTTCTTTTTGTGAAGAAGAAGGATGGAACGGACCGACTTTGTGTTGATTACCGTCCAGTGAACAAGAAGACCATCAAGAACAAATACCCACTTCCCAACATCAATGAGCTATTCGAACACCTCAAAGGTGCCCAAGTATTCTCCAAGCTTGATCTCCGTATGGGTTATCACCAGATTCGCATTCGTGAAGAAGATATTCCCAAGACAGCATTCAGAACAAGCTTTGGTTCATATGAATACACTGTCATGTCTTTTGGCCTTGGCAACGCTCCTCCGACGTTCTCTCGCATGATGAATTTCATCTTCAATGCCTACACCAATGACTTTGTTTTGGTCTATCTCGACGACATTCTGGTTTTCTCGAAGAACAAGGAAGATCATGCCAAGCACTTGCGTTTGGTTCTCGATAAGCTCAGAGAACATCAGTTCTACGCCAAGTTCTCCAAGTGTGAGTTTTGGCTCGATGAGGTTCTTTATCTTGGTCATATCATCTCTGCCAAGGGCATTGCCGTGAATCCTGAGAAGGTGTCTGCAATTTTGAATTGGGAACCTCCTCAGAACGTGAAGCAACTCCGTAGCTTCCTCGGTCTCGCAAGCTATTGCCGAAGATTCGTTGAAAACTTTTCTAAGATCGTGAAGCCTCTCTCTAATCTTCTTCAGAAGCACGTCAAGTACGTTTGGTCTTCGGAGTGTGATATTGCTTTCAACACTTTGAAAGAGAAGTTGATCACTGCTCCAGTTCTGACTCCGCCTGATGAATCCAAGCCGTACAAGGTCTTTTGTGATGCCTTCTCCAAGGTCTTGGCGCAGTATTGATGCAAGAGAAAAAAGTTGTTTCTTATACATCTCGCCAGTTGAAGCCTAATGAGAAGAACTACCCCACTCATGATCTCGAGTTGGCGGCAGTTGTGCATGCTCTTTTGACTTGGAGACATCTTCTATTGGGAAGAAAAGTGGACATTTTCACTGATCACAAGAGTCTCAAGTACATCTTCACTCAGCCTAATCTCAACCTCAGGCAAACTCGATGGGTCGAAATGATTCAAGAGTATAATCCGAGTATCGAGTATACTCCAGACAAGGCCAATGTGATTGCTGACGCTTTGAGCAGAAAAGCGTACTGCAACAGTCTGATTCTTAAGCCTTATCAACCCGAGCTTTGTGAAGCTTTCCGCAAACTTAATCTGCAAGTTGTTCCTCAAGGTTTCCTCGCCAACCTGCAAGTCTCTCCTACCTTAGAAGACCATATTTGCCAAGCCCAGCTTCTTGATGCTATGCTGAAAAAGGTGAAGATTGGGATTGCCAAGAGTCAGTCCAAGTACAAGTGCTACCGCCTTGATGACAAGGACACTCTCTTCTTCGAGGATCGTATTGTTGTACCCAAAGGTGACCTCCTTAAAGTGATCTTAAACGAGGCTCACAATTCTCTCCTCTCCATCCACCCTAGGAGCACGAAGATGTATCAAGAGCGCGAGATCGCTCAATTCGTGAATGAATGTGATGTCTGTAGAAGAGTGAAGGCAGAACACCAAAGGCCAGCAGGTCTCCTCCAACCTCTTGCCATTCCAGAATGGAAGTTTGACCACATTGAAATGGACTTCGTGACTGGGTTTCCAAAGTCCAAGCGTGGCAATGATTCTATATTCGTTGTCATCGACAAACTCACCAAACTGGCTCACTTTCTGCCTATTAAAGAATCAATCACTGCAGCTCAATTGGCGGAACTCTATACCTCTCGTATTGTCTCTCTGCACGGTATTCCTCAAGTGATCTCTTCAGACCGTGGCAGCATCTTTACCTCAAAGTTTTGGGATTCTTTCCAGAAGGCCATGGGCACCAACATCCGCTTCAGCACAGCTTTCCATCCTCAAACTAGCGGTCAAGTCGAGCGTGTCAACCAGATTCTTGAAGATATGCTCAGGGCTTGTGTGATCTCCTTCGGCATGAAGTGGGAGGATTGTCTTCCTTATGCTGAATTCTCCTACAACAACAGTTTTCAAGAAAGTTCGGGCAAGGCCCCATTTGAAATTCTGTATGGCAGGAAGTGCCGTCCCCTCTCAACTGGTCTGAAACCGGTGAACGTCAGCTTTTGGGTAATGACTTAATCACAGAGCCAGAGGAAATGTGCAAAGTCATTCGTAATAACCTCAAAGCAGCCCAATCCCGTCAGAAGAGCTATCATGATAGTAAGCACCGCGATTTGGCTTTCCAGATCAGAGATCATGTTTACCTCCGCGTCTCTCCTATGAAAGGTACTTGTCGCTTCGTTATCAAAGGGAAGCTTGCCCCTAGATACGTGGGACCTTTCAAGATTGTCACCAAGAGAGGCGACCTCGCCTATCAACTCGAGCTTCCTTCAAACTTTGCAAATGTTCATGACGTGTTCCATGTCTCTCAGCTTCAAAAGTGCTTCAAGACTCCTGACCGCACCGTCAACTTCGAGGACATTGAGCTCCAAGAAGATCTCTCTTATCGTGAGCACCCAGTTGCTATTCTCGAAGAGACCGAACGCAAGACTCGCAACAAGTCAATCAAATTTCTCAAAGTCAAGTGGTCACACCATTCTGATCGTGAAGCTACGTGGGAACGCGAGGATCACCTCCGTTCTGAGTACCCGGCGTTCTTCCAGTCCTAGATCTCGGGACGAGATCCTTTCGTAGTGGTGGAGTGTTGTAACACCCCGGATGTAACTTTCCCTATTTGTACTCCAACTCTTGTCGTTTCTGGCGTTAAGTTATATTTATTTCCTCGGGTTCGGGTTTTTGTCTCCGTGTGTTGTTGTCGTTGTCATACATCTCATATCATGTCATCATGTGCATTGCATTTGCATACGTGTTCATCTCATGCATTCGAGCATTTTTCCCGTTGTCCGTTTTGCATTCCGGTGCTTCGTTCTCCTCCGATGGTCATTTCTAGCTTTCTTTCGTGTGTGGGTATTAAACATTTCCAGATTCGACCGAGACTTGCCAAGCGGCCTTGGTTTACTACCGGTAGACCGCCTGTCAAGTTTCGTATCATTTGGACTTCGTTTGATACTCCAACGGTTAACCGAGGGACCGAAAAGGCCTCGTGTGTGTTGCAGCCCAACAACCCTCCAATTTGGCCCAAAACCCACCAAACTCTGCTCCATCATCTAGAGTGTTCGATCACGATTGCATGGCCGAAAACCGCACCTCATTTGGACTCTCCTAGCTCCTCCTATGCCTATAAATAGGACCCCCTCGAAAAATTCGCGCATCCCCTCTCGAAACCCTATTCCCCTTCGTCTCCACGCGCCGGCGGACGAATTTCCGTCCGGCCGGACGTGTCCGCTGCTCCCTGCCGCAGCCACGTGTCACCGCCTCATTCGCCGCCGCCCGGTCCCCAGTTCACCGCGCCGCCAGGGCCCGCGAGGCCCATC
>NC_041392.1:365871955-365877446 GCF_002162155.2 Triticum dicoccoides
CGCGCCCGCGTCCCTCCTCCGCCGAGCCGCCCGCGCCCTGGCCGCCTCCGACGCCCCGCCGCCGTCGCGATCCGTCCGCCACCGCCGCAGCCTACGCCGTCTGCCCGGAGCTCCTCCGCCCCGCCGCATGCTCGCCCGAGGCCGGCGAGCTTCCTTCGCCGCCCCGCAAGCCGGCGCCGCCCCGGCCCCTTCCTCCCTCTAACTCCGGCCGCCGCCGTCCATCGTCGCCGACCAGCCCGCCGGCGAGCTCGGATCCACCTCGGGAGGTGCCCCCGATCCAGATCCGAGACGGCTACAGTAAACCCTAGGAGGTGTTTTTTTTTGCTAACTCCCGAAATTGCAGATCCAAGTGCCTCTGTTCGGAGCCCCGTAACTTTGCATCCGTAGCTCCGATTCATGCATATAGCATATCAAAATGTTCGCCTCAGAGAGTACATCATTTCATTCCATTGCATCATTTTCATTTGAGTTCATCTTGATGCTCTAAATGCTGTTAGAAGAGGGCTACTTGAGTTAATTGTCAGATCTGCTACTCCATCTTAGACATTTGTCATTTTTGCCATGATTATTGTGTGCATGATATGACCATGAGCTCTACATATGTTTTGTTAAGGGTTTTGTCATCTTTCCAGAGGTGCAACCCATGTATTTTTGTGATGTGTGTGGTGCCTGTTGCAAGCTTGCAAAGTGAGCTCTACATTTCAGGGACGTAGTATTTTCACTGAGTCCTGGGATTGTTTATCTCATGATGCCATATGTTCATGTTGTTTCCTATTGATCCGTGCCTCTCTTGAGGATGATCTGTAAGAGAGTTTTGTTAATATTGTAGTGCTCTATCCATCCATGTCTTTGTTTTCAATTATGGATCACCCTAACTTGAGTGAATCGAGCTCTACTTTTGCTACTTTGTGAATCTGGGCAGATTGTCAACTTGTTTGCAATTTTGCCGGTGATGTTGTAGTTGATCCGTGCATGCTATGCTATTGTTCTTGCCATGTCTAGCTTGTATTTTGTGCCTTCTTTATGGGTGTATGCTTGTCTTGCCTTGACTTGCACCGTAGTGAGTGCATCGAGCTCGTAAACATGCCTACTTGAGTTATATTTCAGCATGTGCCAGTTTTCACTAAGTCTGAAAACTGATTATGTTTTTGCTATGTTCACTGCTTGCAATTGTATTTTCTGATCCCTTTTGGCTCAAGGTCACTAAGGGACTTTTGTTAAGCTCTTTGAGTAGCTCCATGCCATGCTTTACTTTGCCATGTTCAGGTCATGTAGCAGGTAGTTTTGTTGCTCCAAAGTGGGCTACCTGATCTGAAATTCCAGACAAGTGTTAATTTCACTAAGTCTGAGATCTGTTTGCCATTTGCATTTTTCCATGCTTGTTTGAACCTGTTAATGGATGATTTGGCCGTAGATCAGTGCTAGACTTTTGTTAAGCATATTGTGTGCATCCCTGCCATGTATTTTGTTGTCATGTTTGGGTGCTGTGGCATGTTCATTTCATTGCATTTAGAGGCCTACTTGCTGTAAATCGCAGGCCGGTGTCATTTTTGAATCGCTTGCCATTTCCAAACCGTAACTCCGATTCCGGCGTTCTTTATATCGTTTTCAAGCAATTTCATCTCATCTTTTCAGTGGCACACTTGGAATTCCAAGTTGAGGCCAGGTTCATGCATTTCCTGTAATATCTTGCATTTTGCATCCCGCATCGCATCCCGCATAGCATATCATCTTTGCATCGTGTTGTTTGAGTTTGCACGTGGTTGATTGTATCCTTGTTGCTTGTTTGTCTTGTTTGGGTAGAGCCGGGAGACGAGTTCGCTAACGAGGAGCCCGTTGAGGATCCAGTCAACTCTGACAACTGTGCAGGCAAGATGATCATACCCTCAAAATCACTACTATCTTTGCTATGCTAGTTTGCTCGTTCTTTTGCTATTCCATTGCTACGATGCCTACCACTTGCTTGCAAGCCTCCCAAATTGCCATGTCAAACCTCTAACCCACCTTGTCCTAGCAAACCGTTGATTGGCTATGTTACCGCTTTGCTTAGCCCCTCTTATAGCGTTGCTAGTTGCAGGTGAAGATTGGAGGCCGTTCCTGGTTGGAACATATATTTTACTTGTTGGGGATATCATTATATTGCTATGTTATCTTAATACATCTATATACTTGGTAAAGGGTGGAAGGCTCGGCCTCTCGCCTAGTGTTTTGTTCCACTCTTGCCGCCCTAGTTTCCGTCATATCGGTGTTATGTTCCCGGATTTTTGCGTTCCTTACGCGGTTGGGTTATAATGGGAACCCCTTGATAGTTCGCCTTGATTAAAGCTTTTCCAGCAGTGCCCAACCTTGGTCTTACCATTCGCCACCTAGCCTTTTCTTTCCCTTGGGTTCTGCAGACTCAAGGATCATCTTATTTTAACCCCCCCGGGCCAGTGCTCCTCTAAGTGTTGGTCCCACCGAGCGATGTCCGGGGCTACCAGGGGCAACTCTGGGCTGGCCTACCCGACATTTGGCTGATCTGAGTGTGCCCTGAGAAAGAGATATGTGCAGCTCCTATCGGGATTTGTCGGCACATTCAGGCAGTGTTGCTGGACTTGTTTTAACCTGTCGAAGTGTCTTGAATTACCGAGATACCGAGTCTGATCGGAACGTCTTGGGAGGAGGTCTATTCCTTCGTTGACCGTTAGAGATTGTCATGGGCTAAGTTGGGACTCCCCTGCAGGGATTTGAACTTTCGAAAGCCGTGCCCGCGGTTATGGGTAGATGGGAATTTGTTAATGTCTGGTTGTAGATAACTTGAACTTTAACTTAATTAAAATGAATCAACTGAGTGTGTTACCGTGATGGCCTCTTCTCGGCGGAGTCCGGGAAGTGGACGCGGTGTTGGAGTAATGTTTGCGGAGGTTGCTCTTTAGTTTCTCGCTCGTGCTTTGCCTCCTCTTCTCGCTCTCTTTTGCGAATAAGTTAGCCACCATACTTGCTAGTCGCTTGCTGCAGCTTCACTCATATTTTTGCCTTGCCATACCTGTAAGCTTAAATAGTCTTGATCGCGAGGGTGCGAGATTGCTGAGTCCCTGTGGCTCACAGATTACTATTACACCAGATGCAGGGCCTGATGATTCCGCTCCAGGAGACGCGTATGAGCTCAAGTGGGAGTTCGACGAAGACTCTCAACGTTACTATGTTTCCTTTCCCGATGATCAGTAGTGGTGCCCAGTTGGGGGTGATTGGGACCGTGTCGCATGTTGGGTTCTCTTTTATTTTGGCGCCGTAGTCGGGCCATGAGTGTTTGGATGATGTAATGTTATTTATGTACTTGATTGACATGGCGAGTATAAGCCAACTATGTTATCTCCCTTTTGTTATCATATTACATGGGATGTTGTGAAGATTGCCTAACTTGCGACATATGCCTTCAATGCGATTATGTCTCTAAGTCATGCCTCGACACGTGGGAGCTATAGTCGCATCGAGGGTGTTACAGCGGTGCCGGGCGAGAGGAGGAGGAGGAGGTGGGGCGGCACCGGCCGGGGGTAGGAGGAGGCGGGGTGGGAGGTGAAGGTTGTGCGACGGTGGGGTAGGAGGTGGTGGTCGTGGGGAGTGGAGGGGCACGGGGAGGGAGTGGAGTATAGCTGGCCAAACGGGCCGGCCCGGCCCGACACAACACGGCCCATCCTAATCGTGCCTGGCACGTCCCGGTCCGCAGAGGCACGATTATTATACGGGTCGGGCCGTGCCGACCCGCGTGCTGCAGCCTGCAGCCCAAGCATGGCCTGTATTCTAATCGGGCTGGCCCACCAGCACGCTAGGCTCGCTAATCTGCCTCCTATTTTGCGCACTGGACGTTTTTAGCCTATTTTTACCTGTTGGGCCACATTAGGATACATAGCAAAAATAAAAAAAGATAATCAGGCTGTGCCGTGCCGGCCCGCGTGCTCGGCCTTCAGGCCCAGGCATGGCCCTTGGCGTGCCGCATGCCGGGCCTGGCCCGTTTAGCACGTGTCGTGCCGTGCCGGCCGTGCTACCGGGCCGGCCCAGCTATCCCGGCCCGTTTGGCCACCTATAGAGGAGAGTTGGTGCTCGAACAGGATAAGGTGCGTGGTTTTTTTAGCAGTCGCAGTTCGGTGGTTAGTTTGTAGCTACAACGGTACGTGGGGTGTTAGCAGAATAAGGTTAGGTGTTAGCAGAATAAGGGTCTTAAGAGTGTTATCATAATAGACCCACCCTCGCTCTCTCTCTCTCTCTCTCTCTCTCTCTCTCTCTATATATATATATATATATATATATATATATATATATATATATATCTTACAAGATGGATAAAATATTTGTGAGCAAATACACCAAGGGATTAAGTCTGAGCAAAGAGAAAAGACCATGTGTGAACATGCATATTCATGGTTAACACGACCAAACACATACCAGTGTTCAATCAAAAAATTATTGATGATTTTTATAAGCAATCTAATATACGAAATGAAAAAACTTTTGAAGTAAATGGAGTTTTCACAAGACATACATGTTTGGAAATATAAAATTTATTTATAGCCGTGCAAATGCGCGGGAAACCCCGCTTGTTTATTGCATTTGCCAAGGAGTACACATATAGCTAGGCTCTTGCATGCAGCCTAGTCCCACCATTTTTCCATTTCTTTCTACTCCACATAGACAAAAGTGTCATGTAAGTGGGCTATAAGCTCATTATTGTATTTACTTAAGATAATTCGAAAAATCGTAAAGTGTTAGCTGTGATGTAGTAACTAAATTGCGCCTCGTTTACCACAACCGCCTCATGCGCCTACCTCCCTCTTGATTCATTTTTCTCGTTTGCCCTACCAGGAAACTCGTTCGCCTCCAAATCTTCTCCTCTCCATGTGTGAAAACAATCTGCATGCATGACTCTCCTTCTCCCTCCTGCGCTCGTCCAAGCTCCTCCCGCCTAAATTGTGGATCACCTAAACCCTGAACTGTTGGGACCAGCAATATCTACACCCCTCCCACTAAATTCAGCTCAATGGCCCCCTCCCTTGTAACTTCCACTAACAAAAAAATGCCCACCTAGTTGTTACATTAATCACGCAACATATCTTACAAAGGTGTAGCATTGCTCGCTATAAATAATGCGCCTCCCACGGCACTCGGAAGAACGCTCACGTTCATCACCTTTATCTCCTCGTTATCCCTCTCAATTACGGACCCATCGACCACCATGGCATCGCCCCACCCTAGCCCTAGGCGCCTCTCGCTACCCCGTGCAGAGGGTCACGCGTTGGCTTTCCATTCCCTGCCGCCATGAGTCGAGGAGGATGCATCGGCATTTCGCTCCTCGCTGCCACCAGTCGAAGATGACATGTCCGTATTTCGCTCCTCGACGTGATGCATCAAGGCCGATGTGTCGATGTTCCCAGTCTCGCCACCACACACACCTTAGGACGTCGTTCCTGCCCTAGACCCCCCCCCAGCTTGGAGGAGCTTTGAAAAGAAATGGAGG
>NC_041392.1:365877675-365897572 GCF_002162155.2 Triticum dicoccoides
TCACAAGAGGAACATTCGATAACAGGTCCAATCACACACCCACTAGACTCACAAACACATGAGATTCACAAGGTACAAGAACAATCAAATGGAAACAAGATACATGGTAAAGTTCATCCCAAATCCTATGAAGGAAATGAGGTCTTGACGATCTTGATAGACCCTTCCCACAAGGGGGTCTTAAATCCCTAAGGATCTTCTCCAATGGAGGTCTTGAACTCCAATGGAGTCTTCCGTCTCTCTATCAAGAGGAATCCCACAAGGGGAGATACATGAGCTAACTCTAATGTCTAGATCTATTCTTAGTTATCCCTAATGGAGGAGGAGTATATATAGGTCCAAGGCATGAAGAGGTAAGGAGGGAAGAAATGGGGATACATGGGCAAAGCACAACAGCCACACGTAGGAGGCACCGTGAGCACGGGGTAAGTGAACCTGTGCACACGGGGTGTCCAGCGACCTGACTCCTTAGTTCGTGTGCATGGGCTTGTACCGTGGGCGCGGGGGTCATGTGTGCAGAGGGTCCAGGGGCCCGTGCGCATAGGGTGTCCTGAAGCTCGCAACATGTCGCCTTCTCGTGGAAGTCCTTTGGTGCAGGTGGAACCTTGCCTTCTCCTTGACGCTTCCTTCTCCGTTTGCACGCTTCTCCCATGGATGGCGTAGGCACTCGCTTGTGGATGACCTCCTCAATGGCATGTTCATCATTGGGCTCAAACCAATATGGGCACATGGTAGGACGGTCAAGTAGTATACCATTGTCAAGGGAACTAAAAGGACACACATTAAGGATGGAATTCACCTTAGTACGATTGAAGTAGGTTTTGGGTGTGTCTCTTAGAAATATGACTCTTGACATGGTGATGTCCGTAGGATGCTCCACGTCAACCTCTCCCCCTTGGGAAAGATCCAACACCAGATCGAAGACCAAATCACCATTGGAAAGAGATGATGTCACCGTGTAGAAGTTGACGGTCACCAAGCATTCATCATCTTGTAGCTCGAAATGGGCACTCTCCAATGTCTTGTGATTCCTTCAAAAATAGGAAGGACAACAAACACTTTGAAAAACGAATGTGGTTAGCATTAGTGCAAAACTAAGCATTCAAGTGGTGATTCACCCAACAAGTGTCATCATCAAGCATAGCATATGGTTTGACAAAGAAGTGTGACATGGCATTTAAACATATAAATTGAGCACATGCAAAGGTATCATGGAAACGTTCATGCAAAGGTGAGGTAAAGATCTCAATATGCGTGGCAAATGAACGAGCATCTACCTCAATATCATAGCAAGCATGCAGAAAGCACTCAAAAAATGATCTATGCTATGCATATGAGTCATTCACAACACCAAGGAAGATGAGATGCCTAAACACATGGGGCAATCCAAAGTGCAAGATAATCCAAGCATAGTGTGCACATGTTGTAGTGAAGATAGTGTGGCACTCAACACAATAGAAAGAGAAATTGGCACCATGTGTGAGGTGATCAAG
The DNA here is from genome assembly GCF_002162155.2 of Triticum dicoccoides. Lineage (NCBI taxonomy): Eukaryota > Viridiplantae > Streptophyta > Magnoliopsida > Poales > Poaceae > Triticum > Triticum dicoccoides. The sequence goes on from NC_041392.1 coordinate 365,879,169, forward strand.
TCAATCATGTGACAAGCATAAAAATGGATGCCATCAGCCGCCTGAAATGAGCAAGTAGGGATCATCAGTAATGCAACATAAGCAAGCATATCAATCATGTCATGCAAACTAGTAGCTCAAATATGCAAAATACTATAGGAAATCATGGAAAGCGTGTCATGTGGGCAAATAATAGGCATAGGTAATGCGCATGACACGGGAAAAGCATGAAGACAAGATATGATCAAAGGATCATCATAAGCATATGGCACAAAGCAAACATGGCAATAACAAGCAATATCTTCACCAAGCATGCAAATACACATATGATAACCCACAAGTATAGGAGATCGCAACAGTTTTCGAGGGTAGAGTATTCAACCCAAATTTATAGATTCGACACAAGGGGAGCCAAAGAATATTTGAAGGTATTAGCAGCTGAGTTGTCAATTCAACCACACCTAGAGATTATTTATCTGCACCAACGTGATCAGTAGCAAAGTAATATGATAGTTTTGATAATAGTAGCAGTAGTAATGGTAATGGTAATAGTGATAAAAGTAGTTTCATAACAAGTGCAACAGTAACGATAGCAGTAGTAACTTGGCAAGAAAAATATAAGATAAATTCGTAGGCATTGGATCAGTGACTTATTGGATGATATTCATCATGAGACAGTTATAAACTAGGGCAATACGGCACTAGCTCCAGTTCATGAATATAATGTAGGCATGTATTACATAAATAGTCATACGTGCTTATGGAAAGAACTTGCATGACATCTTTTGTCCTACCCTCATGTGGTATCGGGGTCCATATGGAAACTAAAGGCTATTAAGGCCTCCTTTTAAAAGATAACCGGAACAAAGCATTAACACATGGTGAATACATGAACTCTTCAAACTACAGTCATCACCGGTAGTTGTCCCGACTATTCTCACTCCGAGGTTGCCGGATCATAACACGTAGTAGGTGACTATAACTTGCAAGATCGGATCTAGTACATGGATATAATGGTGATAACATAAACGGTTCAGATCTGAAATCCTGGCACCCGGGCCGAAAGTGAAAAGCATTAAGCATGGCAAAGTCATAGCAACATCAATCTTAGAACATAGTGGATACTGGGGATCAGGCCCTAACAAAACTAACTCGATTAGATGATGAATCTCATCCAACTCCTCACTGACCAGCGAGCCTATGAATGAATTACTCACTCCCGGTGGGGAGCATCATGGAATTGGCAATGGATAAGGGTTGGTGATGACGAAGAACGAAGATCCCCTCTCTGGAGCCCCAAACGAACTCCAAATTTGGCCTCCCGATGAAGAACGGGGGGTGACGGCGGCTTCATCTCGTGGATCATGATAATTCTTTCTCCCTGATATTTTTCTGAAAAAATAGGATTTTATAGCGTCGGTTTCAGGGTCTGCGGGACCACCAGGTGGGGACAACCCACCTAGGCGCGCCAGGACGAGGGGCGCGCCCTGGTGGGTTGTGCCCCCCTTCGGTGGATCTTGGCTCCAGAAATTCTTATTTCTTGTAAAGTTTTGTTCCATTCCGAGAACTTTTATTTATGCACAAAAACAACACCATGGTAGTTCTGCTGAAAGCAATGTCAGTCCGGTGTTAGTTTCATTCAAACATGCAAATTAGAGTCCAAAACAAGAGGAGAAGTGTTAGGAAAAGTAGATACGTTGGAGACGTATCAACTCCCCCAAGCTTAAAACTTTGCTTGTCCTCAATCTATTCAGTTGATAAACTGGAAGTGAAAAAGAAAAACTTTTATGAACTCTTTTGCTCAGGTTTGCATAAATAAGCTTAAACAGCACCCAGGTTTTCAGCGGACATTATAACTGACCATGCCGACAATAACTCTTAAAGATTATATTAACTCATATCAATAACATAATCAGCTAGCGAGCAATAATAAGATATCTCAAACGGCAACACGTTGTCAAAACAACCATGATATAATATGACAATAGAGGTATCTCGCTAGCCCTTTCTGAGACCGCAAAACATATATGCAGAGCACCTCCAAAGTCCAAGCAGCGAGTAAACATTGTAATTCAAAGTAGAAAAGATCCAGTCATGATGCACCCAACATTATCTACACACAATGCATAAGTCATGACAGTAGTGCTCTCAGGTTCTGGCGCTTGTTTTAGAAGGTGATGACACGACATAAAAGCAAATAGATAGTCCCTTCATAGAGGGAAGCAGTCATTTGCAGAAGTGCCAGACCTCAAGTTTTTAAAATAGAGGTAAATGATATCTTGAGACATGCACCCTTCTCATTTACTTCATGACTATCAGTTATCAATATCTTCCATGCTAAGCACGCTAGTGGTGGTTCCCAAGCGATAAAAGTGAAGGTTTTAACTCCATTGGGAGTTTTTGTTTGATTATTTGTAAGCTTTTTCTGTTTGCAGTTTGGGACTGGGCATCCCTATTACCGCCCTTTTCTCGTGCGATGGCGAGTTATAAACACTCGACCTAAGAATAACCTGCTTCGCATGGAAGATACCGACCACCTCCTATTGTTCCGTGAATGATCCAGGAACACAAAAAGGATATTTATCAAAAGTTTTTAGAGGTGGCACATGCAAATTTACTTAGGACGACAGACTAATATTGCATATAGGTAGGTATGGTGGACTCATCTGGAATAACTTGGGTTCAAGGTTTTTTTATGTACAAGCAGAATTCCCACATAGTACAGGCGAAGGCTAGCAATTAGATTGAGAAGCGGCCAGCTAGAGAGCAGCAATGGTCATGAACATGCTTATGCATAAGTGACATTGGACACTAGCATGAGTAGGATATGAACACCATGAACATAAATATCATAGAGGCTATGTTGGTTTTGATGCAACTACATGCATGAACATGTGCCAAGTCAAGCCACTCGAACATTCAGAGGAGGATACCATATCATCATACTACATCACAATCATTTTAACGCAATGTTGATATCCAAGATAAATCATTATCCACTCCTAGCTACTTTGCATGGCATGAGAGACTACAATCTGTAATTTTCATTGCAAACATGTTTAATCATAATGGGATGAATCATGGATACTAGGTTAAACATATTTACACAAACAGAACAAGTCGAGTTCATACCCATTTCTCTCTGCCACGGCTAGTTCATCGAATATCATCATTATTGCCTTTCACTTGCATGACCAAACGATATGAAAATAATAATAGTGCAAGAGTGTCCTGGACTAAGCTGGAATCTGCAAACATTTTATTCAACAGGAGAAGATAAGGTGAAATGGGCTCTTTATTAGATCAACAGTTATCCATATGAGAGCCACTCAACATTTTCATTGTGGCCTTTTCCTCGGTACAACTCAAATAAAAAGAAAAGGAATTCAGAGAAACACATTGAAATATTTTTGGAGTTTTTGGTTTTCTTGAACAAGCAAATAAAAGGGAAAAGCAAAAGCGAGAAAAATTATTTACACAGGAAGGCTCCCAACAAGCAAAAAAAAGAACAAGGAAATATTTTTGGGTTTTATTTTTAATATTACAACTAAGCATGCATAGAAAGTAAACTAACTACAACTATTCTTTTTTGCTTTTCTAAAGTTTTTCAAACACACAAGAAGAAAGTGAGAAAATAAAATTAATCATGGATGATACAATGAAAAAGTGTGAACACCGACAGATGAAATAAGTGAACATGAATGTAATGTCGATAAGAAACAAGTACTCCCCCAAGCTTAGGCTTTTGGCCTAACTTGGTAATCAATCAGAAGCCTAGTTAGTAGTTGGGGTACTGAGGAGCGGACATCCACTGATCCCACTATTTAGGCTCTTCCTCCTCCTCTTTAGCCTGATTGTTTCTGTAGGTGATGATGTCTGCAGGCATAATCCTATATCCGCCCTGGCAACGGGATCAAACAAAGCAGGAGCAGGCAATGGAATAATATCACGAGTTTCAATGCTGAAAACCAAGTTATAAGGAATAGGGATGTCAGGGTAATCTCGTGCAATAAAATGGTGGTATTCCATGGCTGCGCGGTCTAGGTAAACCTTGGTCAGAGGGTAATCATGCAGGCGTATCTCAACCTCGAAGTGAGCTGCCAAACGAGTAGCGAAAATCCCACCATGTATTTTACCCTTGGACCTATTAGTATGGAGGCGACGTGCCACAATATCTCCCAAGCTATAAATGTTGTCGCCCTCTAATGCACGACGCAAGACAACAAGGTCTGGTGAGCTGAGTACACCCACCTTCTCTCTAGCAAGCAACCATTTTGTTTTGCAATGAAAAGAGCAAAGTAATGAATAGCAAGAAAATGCAAGACAGCAGCAGTGGTAGCTGACACCCCTCTCTCATCTCCCACTGTCAAGGTATGATAAAGGCCTCAAACTCTGCCGGCCCAGGCTCTGCTAAGGTCCCATCAAAAGGGATCATGCATATGTTACAAAATTTAGTAAGTGGTATCTGATGGGTTTCGGCATATAAATCAAACCGCACCTCAAGAGGATTATTCCTAGTAAGGAAAGTAAAACTTTGAACAAAGATGTTTGTGAGGAGATGATACTATTCGCATTCAGTTGCGATGAAGTCCGTGAGGTCGGCATTAGCAGCATATTGTGTGAACTCCTGAAGGATTCCAGCCTCTTCCATGAATGGGGTGTGCGGCCATTCGCACGACCGTACTTCCGCCAACCTCCAGGGATGGGGATCACTGTCAGACGACTCCCCAATAACTCCCTTAGAGTTCTTCTTGGAACCAAACTTCCTAAAGATATTCATGTTTTTCCTATGAACAAAAATTCTAAAAATTTTAGTCCACAAAATTTTCTCAACAAAACTTCACAAAAATGATACCAACTACTTATAGGGATACATAGAGGCCATAGCAAGCATTCAAACTACTTAGAACTCTAAGAATTCAACATGCAAGCTCATCTATAGCAGCACCAAGAGTAGGTAATTATTTAAAATATTAACCACTAAAACAAAAACTAATTGGACAAATGGTGGAGTCACATACCAAGCAACAATCCCCTGAAACAGTTTCGGAAACGGAGCTTTGAGCAAAGAGATCGAAATCCGCGGGTTTGAGAGCAAGAACACGGGAGAGAGGGCAATGGAGAATTATTTTTCTGGAGGTAAGTGATTATTTCGTGTGAAGGGATAAGTGAGGGGGGCCACGTGGGGACCACAACCCACTAGGGCACGCCTGGGGGTCCTGGTGCGCCCAGGTGTGTTGTGCCCACCTGGTGCACCTCCCTTTGATATTATTTGCACCAGAAATTCTTAAATATTCAAAAAAAACATATTAAATTTTGAGAGAATTTTGAGAACTTTTATTTTGGGTCATTTTTTTATTGCATGGGAAATTCAGAAAATAGACAAAAATGGCATTTTATTTTATTTAACTAATAAAAACATAAAACAAAAGTAGGGACAGAAGGTAGTGCTTAGTAAATTCAAAAAACTTCATACCTCTCAAAAATGATCCATTAATAAGGTTGATGAAGTCTTATTAACAACCACTTTCAATTAGCATGAAATCGAAGAACTTTCGTAAATAACTAAGTTACCTCAATGGGGATATGAATGTCCCCAACAATAAGCATTTCATATTTCTTTTTGACAGTTGGTAGAGGTATTTGAAAACTTCCAATAGTGATTGTCGGAGCTTTTTCAATAACATTAATACCATTTACCTGGAATTGTTTCTTCGGAAAGTGCACCGTATGCTCATTACCATCGATATGAAAAGTGACCTTGCTTTTATTGCAATCAATAACAACGCCAGTAGTATTCAAGAAGGGTCTACCAAGGATAATCGACATGTTCTCATCCTCAGGCATCTCAAGTAAAACAAAGTCAATCAAAATAGTAACATTAGCAACAACAACAGGCACATCCTCACATATACCGATAGGTATGGTAGTTGATTTATCAGTCATTTGCAAAGATATTTCAGTAGGTGTGAGTTTATTCAAATCAAGTCTTTTATATAAAGAGAAAGGCATAACACTAACACCAGCTCCTAAATCACACAAAGCAGTTTTCACATACTTCTTTTTGATGGAGCAAGGTATAGTTGGTATTCCCAGATCTCCAAGTTTTTTAGGTACTCCATCCATAAAAGTACAATTAGCAAGCACAGTGGAGATTTCAGCTTCCAGTATTTTAGAAGGAGGCATTTTAGTGATGATGTCCAAGTTTTTTAGTGATGATGTCTTTCATATACTTTGCATAAGGAGGCATTTTCAAGATATCAGTCAAGCGAGTACGCAAAAAGACTGGCCTTAGCATTTTAGCCAAGCGTTCAAATTCTTCATCATCTTTCTTTTTAGTTGATTTAGGTGGAAAAGGCATTGGTTTTTGAACCCACGGTTCCCTCTCTTTACCGTGTTTTCTAGCCACAAAGTCATTTTTATCATACCTTTTATTCTTAGGTTGTGGGTTATCAAGATCAACAGGTGGTTCTATCTCAACATCATTCTCTTGTTCTTTTTCATTATTAGGTTGAGAGTCTTGATGAACATCAGTATTATCTTTTTCATTATCATAAGGTGAGTGTTCATTACCAGACTGAGTTTCAGCATCAGAGATAGAAGTTTCATTATCATTATTAGGAGGTTTTTCTATTTCAAGTTAACTAGAAGCATGCAAAGTCCTATCAATTTTTTTTCTTTTTAGAAGAACTAGGTGCAGTGGTATTGTTCCTTAGTGAATCCTGTTCAATTCTTTTTGGGTGTCCCTCAGGATAAAGTGGTTCCTGAGTCATTTTACCTCCTGTAGTTGCAACTCTAACATCAAAGTCATGTATATTATTATTTATTTCATCAAGCAATTCTCTTTGAGATTTAGCAACTTGTTCTAACTGATTTTAAACCATATAAGCATGCTTTCAAACACCTCTAACATCATTTGAGATTCTAAATAACAAGTCACTCAAGTGAGCAATCATATCAGAATTGTATTTCAATTGTTTCATAACATTTGCATTGAAGTGATCTTGCTTTCTAATACAGTTTTCAAACTCATAAGACATTGGCTAAGGTGCATATTGTGAGGATTGTCATTATCATTGAACTTGATTGAAGAATTTACCTCTACCACCTTAGGCAGTGGTGGTGTATTAAGCCCATGTATTTCTTCAATAGGAGGTAAATTTTTGACATCCTTAGCTTTAATACCCTTTTCCTTCATAGATTTCTTTGCCTCTTGCATATCTTCAGGACTGAGATATAATATACCCCTCTTCTTCAGAGTGGGTTTAACCGGTTGTTCAGGAAGAGTCCAATCATCATAATTTTTCAATATGTTATTCAATACTTCTTCAGCTTGCCCAATAGTTTGTTCCCTGAAACACAATCAGCACAACTATCAAGCTTGTGGGAGACTCTCTTCTTTGGTTTGCACAAAATTAAATATTTCCTACAAAGCAGCTTGTTTCTTATGAGCAGGGAAATATTTTTTAGAGAAGTAATAAATCATATCCTAGGGACTACGCACACAACCAGGAGCAAGGGTATTGTACCAAGCTTTAGCATCACCCTTTAATGAGAACAGAAATAATCTGAGAATAAAGTAATAGCGAGTTTTCTCATCATGAGCAAAAAGGGTGGCTATGTCATTCAACTTAGTAAGATGTGCCACAACAGTTTCAGTTTCATAACCATGGAAAGGATCAGATTCAACCAAAGTAATTAACTCTGGGCCGATAGAGAATTCATAATACTTCTCATCAATAAAGATTGGTGAAGTAGCAAACCTAGGATCATATTTCATTCTAGCATTCAGAGATTTTTCCTTATACTAGCATAATAATTTCTCTAGATCATCTATATCCTTACAAGCAAGAATATCTCTAGTTGTCTCCTCATTCATAACATAACCTTTCGGTACCTTAGGAAATTCATATCTAGGAAGGGTAGTTCTAGTAGGTGTTTCAGGAGTTTCAGTTTCAAGCTCATCATCAGATTCAACAACATCATGTTGTATTACTCTAGCAATTTGTTCATAAAGAAAGTCATCAAGTGGCACATCATCATTATCAAGACAGGTACTATCATTATCATAAGAATTATCCATAGCAGAAGTAGCATCATCGATAACTTGCGACATATCAGAATTAATAGCATGTGGTGGTGTTGCAAGTTTACTTATAACAGAAGGTCAATCTAAAGCAAAACTAGATGGCAGTTCCTTACCTCCCCTCGTATTTGAGAGAAAATCTTAGTCTTAGCATCCTTCATATTCTTCATAGTGATAAACTGATAATAATCCCAAGTGACTCAACAAATATAGCTATGCTCCCCGACAATGGCGCCAGAAAAAGGTCTTGATAACCCACAAGTATAGGGGATCGCAACAGTTTTTGAGGGTAGAGTATTCAACCCAAATTTATAGATTCGACACAAGGGGAGACAAAGAATATTTGAAGGTATTGGCAGTTGAGTTGTCAATTCAACCACACCCGGAGATTAATTATGTGCAGAAACATGATCAGTAGCAAAGTAATACGATAGTTTTGATAATAGTAGTAGTAGCAATGGTAACGGTAACAGTGATAAGTGGAACAGTAATGATAGCAGTAGTAACTTAGCAAGAATATAAGATAAATTTGTAGGCATTGGATCGATGACTTCTTGGATGATATTCATCACGAGACAATTATAACCTAGGGCGATACGGCACTGAAACGTCTCCAACGTATCTATAATTTTTGATTGTTCCATGCTATTATATTATCTGTTTTGGATGTTTATGGACTTTATTATGCACTTTTATATTATTTTTGGGACTAACCTATTAACCCAGAGCCCAGTGCCAGTTTTTGTTTTTTCCTTGTTTTAGAGTATCGCAGAAAAGGAAAATCAAACAGAGTCCAATTGACCTGAAACTTCACGGAACTTATTTTTGGACAAGAAGAAGCCCATGGATTATCGGAGATGGACCAGGAGAGTCCGGGCTGCCCATGAGGGTGGGGGCGTGCCCACCCCCCTGGGCACGCCCCCTGCCTCGTGGACAGCCCGGAGATCCACCGACATACTTCTTCCTCCTATATATATCCATATACCCTAAAAACTTCGGGGAGCATAATAGATCAGGAGTTCCGCCGCCAGAAGCCTCCGTAGCCACCGAAAACCAATCTAGACCCATTCCGGCACCCTGCTGGAGGGGGGATCCCTCTCCGGTGTCCATCTTCATCATCCCGGCGCTCTCCATGACGAGGAGGGAGTAGACCACCCTCGGGGCTGAGGGTATGTACCAGTAGCTATGTGTTCTCTCTCTCTCTCTCTCTCTCGTGTTCTTGAGGTGATCCGATCTTGATGTATTGCGAGCTTTGCTATTATAGTTGGATCTTATGATGTTTCTCCCCCTCTACTCTCTTGTAATGGATTGAGTTTTCCCTTTGAAGTTATCTTACTCGATTGAGTCTTTAAGGATTTGAGAACACTTGATGTATGTCTTGCGTGGGATACCGGTGGTGACACTGGGGTATTCTATTGATCCACTTGATGTATGTTTTGGTGATCAACTTGCGGGTTCCGAACATGAACCTATGCATAGGGGTTGGCACACGTTTTCGTCTTGACTCTGCGGTACAAACTTTGGGGCACTCTTTGAAGTTCTTTGTGTTGGTTTGAATAGATGAATCTGAGATTGTGTGACGCATATCATATAATCATACCCAAGGATACTTGAGGTGACATTGGAGTATCTAGGTAACATTAGGGTTTTGGTTGATTTGTGTCTTGAGGTGTTATTCTAGTACGAACTCTATGATAGATTGAACGAAAAGAATAGCTTCGTGTTATTTTACTACGGACTCTTGAATAGATCAATCAGAAAGGATAACTTTGAGGTGGTTTCTTACCCTACCATAATCTCTTTGTTTGTTCTCCGCTATTAGTGACTTTGGAGTGACTCTTTGTAGCATGTTGAGGGATAGTTATATGATCCAATTATGTTATTATTGTTGAGAGAACTTTCACTAGTGAAAGTATGAACCCTAGGCCTTGTTTCAACGCATTACAATACCATTTGTGCTCACTTTTATCATTAGTTACCTTGCTGTTTTTATATTTTCAGATTACAAAAACCTTTATCTACCATCCATATACCACTTGTATCACCATCTCTTCGGCGATCTAGTGCACCTATACAATTTACCATTGTATTGGGTGTGTTGGGGACACAAGAGAATCTTTGTTATTTGGTTGCAGGGTTGCTTGAGAGAGACCATCTTCATCCTACGCCTCCTACGATTCATAAACCTTAGGTCATCCACTTGAGGGAAATTTGCTACTGTCCTACAAACCTCTGCACTTGGAGGCCCAACAACGTCTACAAGAAGAAGGTTGTGTAGTAAACATCAAGCTCTTTTTTTGCGCCGTTGCCGGGGAGGTTAGCGCTTGAAGGTATATCTTTAGATCTTGCAATCGAATCTTTTTGTTTCTTGTTTTAGCACTATTTAGTTTATAAAAGAAAACTACAAAGAAAAATGGAATTGAGTTTGCCTCATACGCTTCATCTTTTTAATATCTTTCGTGAGTATGATAGAAAGGAAAATTGTGGTCAAGTGCTAGAAGAAGAATGCATTAGAATGTTTGGCACTAAATATTTGAATGATGAGCATGATTTCAATGTTGTTAGTATGAATTCCTTGAATATCCATGATGCTAATGATATGCAAAGCCACAAGCTCGCGGAAGCTATGTTTGATGAAGATGATATTTTTTGTCCCCCAAGTTTTGATGAGCAAATTTATTATGATGAAAGCATGCCTCCTATTTATGATGATTATATTGATGAAAGTGGATTTGGAGAGGTCATGACTTTATTTTGTGATGAATCCACTATTCTGGAAGAGGTTCCAATTGATTATGAGAACAAAGTTGCTATATATGATGATTATTGTGATGACTTGTATGCTATAAAGAATAATGATATGCATGAAACTTTTCATCATGATTTTAGTTTTCAATTGGATTATGCCTCACATGATAATTATTTTGTTGAGTTTGCTCCAACTATTATTCATGAGAAGAATTTTGCTTATGTGGAGAGTAGTAAATTTTCTATGCTTGTAGATCATGAAAGCAATGCTTTGTGTGATGGTTATATTGTTGAATTCATTCATGATGCTACTGAAAATTATTATGAGGGAGGAATATATGCTTGTAGGAATTGCAATAATATCAAGTTTCCTCTCTATGTGCTTAAAGTTTTGAAGTTATACTTATTTTGCCTTCATATGCAAGTTGATTCTTGTTCCCACAAGTTGTTTGCTCACAAAATTCCTATGCATAGGAAGTGGGTTAGACTTAAATGTGCTAGTCATATTCTTCATCATGCTCTCTTTATGTTTCAATCCTTATCTTTTATGTGAGCATCATTGAAATCATCATGCCTAGCTAGGGGCGTTAAACGATAGCGCTTGTTGGGAGGCAACCCAACTTTAATTTTGTTCCTTGATTTTTGCTCCTGTTCAGTAATAAATAATTTATCTAGCCTCTGTTATTATTGAGTTTTTATGTTTTAATTAGTGTTTGTGCCAAGTAGAACCATTGGGAAGACTTGGGGAAAGTCTTGTTGATCTTGCTGTAAAAAACAGAAACTTTAGAGCTCACGAGAATTGCTGCCATTTTTTATTGGAGAGTGATATTTAGTTAATTATTTTTTAAGATGATTAATAGATAAATTACGCACGTCCAGCAATTTATTTTAGAATTTTTGGGGTTCCAGAAGTTTGCGTTAGCTACAGATTACTACAGACTGTTCTGTTTTTGACAGATTCTGGTTTTCGTGTGTTGTTTGCTTAATTTGATGAATCTATGTCTAGTAAAATATTTTATAAACCATAGAGAAGTTGGAATACAGTAGATATTACACCAATATAAATAAAGAATTAGTTCACAACAGTACCTAATGGTGATTTATTTTGTTATACTAACGGAGCTTACGAGTTTTCTGTTAAGTTTTGTGTTGTGAAGTTTTCAAGTTTTGGGTAAAGATTCGATGGACTATGGAATAAGGAGTCGCAAGAGCCTAAGCTTGGGGATGCCCAAGGCACCCCAAGGTAATATTAAAGGACAACCAAAAGCCTAAGCTTGGGGATGCCCCGGATGGCATCCCCTCTTTCGTCTTCGTTCATCGGTAACTTTACTTGGAGCTATATTTTTATTTACCACATGATATGTGTTTTGCTTGGAGCGTCATTTTATTTTATTTAGTTTTGCTTTCTGTTTGAATAAAATACCAATATCTTAAATTCCTAAATGTTATAGAGTCTTCACATAATTTCATAATTATTCGACTACTCATTGATCTTCACTTATATCTTTCGGACTAGTTTGTTGTTGCTCTAGTGCTTCACTTATATCCTTTTAGAGCACGGTGGTGGTTTTATTTTATAGAAATAATTGATCTCTCATGCTTCACTTATATTATTTTGAGAGTCCTAAACAACATCGTAATTTTCTTTGGTTATGAATTTAGTCCTAATATGATGGGCATCCAAGATGGGTATAATAAAAACTTTCATATAAAGTGCATTGAATACTATGAGAAGTTTGATACTTGATAATTGTTTTGAGATATGGAGATGGTGATATTAGAGTCATGCTAGTTGAGTAGTTGTGAATTTGAGAAATACTTGTGTTGAAGTTTGTGATTCCCGTAGCATGCACGTATGGTGAACCGTTATGTGACGAAGTCGGAGCATGATTTATTTATTGATTGTCTTCTTTATGAGTGGCGGTTGGGGACGAGCGATGGTCTTTTCCTACCGATCTATCCCCCTAGGAGCATGCGCGTAGTACTTTGTTTCGATAACTAATATATTTTTGCAATAAGTATGTGAGTTCTTTATGACTAATGTTGAGTCCATGGATTATACGCACTCTCACCCTTCCACCATTGCTAGCCTCTCTAATACCGTGCACCTTTCGCCGGTATCATAAACCCACCATATACCTTCCTCAAAACAGCCACCATACCTACCTATCATGGCATTCCATAGCCATTCTGAGATATATTTCCATGCAACTTTCCATCGTTCCGTTTATTATGACACGCTCCATCATTGTCATATTGCTTTGCATGATCATGTAGTTGACATCGTATTTGTGGCAAAGCCACAATTCATAATTCTTTCATACATGTCACTCATGAGTCATTGCATATCCCGGTACACCGCCGGAGGCATTCATATAGAGTCATACTTTGTTGTAGTATCGAGTTGTAATCATTGAGTTGTAAATAAATAGAAGTGTGATGATCATCATTAATAGAGCATTGTCCCCCCAAAAAAGGCCAAATAAAAAAAAGAAAGGCCAAAAAAAGGAAGGCCAAAAAAAAGGAAGGCCAAATAAATAAAATAAAATAAAAAATAAAAGGGGCAATGCTACTATCCTTTTTCCACACTTGTGCTTCAAAGTATCACCATGATCTTTATGATACAGAGTCTCTTGTTTTGTTACTTTCATATACTAGTGGGAATTTTTCATTATAGAACTTGGCTTGTATATTCCAAAAATGGGTTTCCTCAAATCCCCTAGGTCTTCTTGAGCAAGCAAGCTGGATGCAGACCCACTAGTTTCTTTTGTTGAGCTTTCATACACTTATAGCTCCAGTGCATCCGTTGCATGTCAATCCCTACTCACTCACATTGATATCTATTAATGGGCATCTCCATAGCCCGTTGATATGCCTAGTTGATGTGAGACTATCTTCTCCCTTTTGGTCTTCTCCACAACCATCCTTCTATTCCACATATAGTGCTATATCCATGGCTCACGCTCATATATTGCGTGAAGATTGAAAAAGTTTGAGAACATCAAAAGTATTAAACAATTGCTTGGCTTGTCATCGGGGTTGTGCATGATTTAAATACGTTGTGTGGTGAAGATGGAGCAGAGCCAGACTATATGATTTTATAGGGATAGCTTTCTTTGGCCATGTTATTTTGAGAAGACATGATTACTTTGTTAGTATGCTTGAAGTATTATTATTTTTATGTCAATATTAAAGTTTTGTCTTGAATATTATGGATCTGAATATTCTTTCCACAATAAAGCGAATTACATGGATACATATGTTAGGTAGCATTCCACATTAAAAATTCTGTTTTTATCATTTACCTACTCGAGGACGAGCAGGAATTAAGCTTGGGGATGCTGATACCTCTCCAACGTATCTATAATTTTTGATTGTTCCATGCTATTATATTATCTGTTTTGGATGTTTATGGGCTTTATTATGCACTTTTATATTATTTTGGGACTAACCTATTAACCCAGAGCCCAGTGTTAGTTTCGATTTTTTTCCTTGTTTTAGAGTATCGCAGAAAAGGAAAATCAAACGGAGTCCAATTGACCTGAAACTTCACGGGACATATTTTTGGACAAGAAGAAGCCCACAGAGTATCGGAGATGGACCAGGAGAGTCCCGGGCTGCCCACAAGGGTGGGGGGCGCGCCCACCCCCTGGGCGCACCCCCCTGCCTCGTGGATAGCCCGGAGATCCATCGACGTACTTCTTCCTCCTATATATATCCATATACCCTAAAAACTTCGGGGAGCACAATAGATCGGGAGTTCCGCCGCCAGAAGCCTCCGTAGCCACTGAAAACCAATCTAGACCCGTTCCGGCACCCTGCCGGAGGGGGAATCCCTCTCCGGTGGACATCTTCATCATCCCGGCGCTCTCCATGACGAGGAGGGAGTAGTCCACCCTCGGGGCTGAGGGTATGTACCAGTAGCTATGTGTTTGTTCTCTCTCTCTCTCTCTCTCTCTCTCTCTCTCTCGTGTTCTTGAGGTGATCCGATCTTGATGTATTGCGAGCTTTGCTATTATAGTTGGATCTTATGATGTTTCTCCCCCTCTACTCTCTTGTAATGGATTGGGTTTTCCCTTTGAAATTATCTTATCGGATTGAGTCTTTAAGGATTTGAGAACACTTGATGTATGTCTTGCGTGGGATATCCGTGGTGACAATGGGGTATTCTATTGATCCACTTGATGTATGCTTTGGTGATCAACTTGCGGGTTCCGCCCATGAACCTATGCATAGGGGTTGGCACACGTTTTCGTATTCACTCTCCGGTAGAAACTTTGGGGAACTCTTTGAAGTTCTTTGTGTTGGTTTGAATAGATGAATCTGAGATTGTGTGACTCATATCGTATAATCATACCCACGGATACTTGAGGAGACATTGGAGTATCTAGGTGACATTAGGGTTTTGGTTGATTTGTGTCTTGAGGTGTTATTCTAGTACGAACTCTATGATAGATTGAACAGAAAGAATAGCTTCGTGTTATTTTACTACGGACTCTTGAATAGATCGATCAGAAAGGATAACTTTGAGGTGGTTTAGTACCCTACCATAATCTCTTCGTTTGTTCTTTGCTATTAGTGACTTTGGAGTGACTCTTTGTTGCATGTTGAGGGATAGTGTTATGATCCAGTTATGTTATTATTGTTGAGAGAACCTGCACTAGTGAAAGTATGAACCCCAGGCCTTGTTTCAACGCATTACAATACCGTTTGAGCTCACTTTTATCATTAGTTACCTTGCTGTTTTTATACTTTCAGATTACAAAAACCTTTATCTACCATCCATATACCACTTGTATCACCATCTCTTCTCCAAACTAGTGCACCTATACAATTTACCATTGTATTGGGTGTGTTGGGGACACAAGAGACTCTTTGTTATTTGGTTGCAGGGTTGCTTGAGAGAGACCATCTTCATCCTACACCTCCTATGGATTGATAAACCTTAGGTCATCCACTTGAGGGAAATTTGCTACTGTCCTACAAACCTCTGCACTTGGATGCCCAACAGCGTCTATAAGAAGAAGGTTGTGTAGTAGACATCAGGCTCTAGCTCCAGTTCATCAATATAATGTAGGCATGTTTTCTGTAAATAGTCATACGTGCTTATGGAAAGAACTTGGATGACATCTTTTGTCCTACCCTCCTGTGGCAGCGGGGTCCATACAGAAACTAAGGGATATTAAGGCCTCCTTTTAATAGAGAACCGGAACAAAGCATTAACACATGGTGAATACATGAACTCCTCAAAACAAGGTCATCACCGGGAGTGGTCCCAACTATTGTCACTCTAGGGTTGCCAGATCATAACACGTAGTAGGTGGTTATAAGTTACAAGATCGGATCTAGAACATGGACATGATGGTGATAACATAAACAGTTCGGATATGAAATCATGGCACCAGAGCCCAAAGTGACATGCATTAAGCATGGCAAAGTCATAGCAACATCAATCTTAGAACATAGTGGATACTAGGGATCAGGCCCTAACAAAACTAACTCGATTACATGATGAATCTCATCCAACTCCTCACCGACCAGCGAGCCTACGAAGGAATTACTCACTCCCGGTGGGGAGCATCATGGAATTGGCGATGGAGAAGGGTTGGTGACGACGAAGAATGAAGATCCCCCTCTCTGGAGCCCCAAACGGACTCTAGATCTGGCCTCCCGATGAAGAACAAGAGGTGACAGCGGCTCCGTCTCACGGATCATGATAATTCTTTCTCCCTGATTTTTTTCTGGAAAAATAGGATTTTATAGCGTTGGTTTCAGGGTCTGTGGGGCCACTAGGTGGGGACAACCCACCTTGGTGCGCCAAGAGGGGGGGGGCTCCCTAGTGGGTTGTGCCCACCGAGGTGCCCCCCTTCGGTGGATCTTGGCTCCAAAAATTCTTATTTATTGTATAAAAATGCTCGCAAAGTTTCGTTCCATTCTGATAACTTTTATTTCTGCACAAAAACAACACCATGGTAGTTCTGCTGAAAATAGTGTCAGTCCGGGGTTAGTTTCATTCAAATCATGCAAATTATAGTCCAAAACAAGAGGAAAAGCGTTAGGAAAAGTAGATACGTTGGAGACGTATCAACATACAAGTACAAGAATCAAGTGTCATGTGAGATGCAAAGCGTGGCTCACAAATGCATGGTAAAGGCATATCAATAAGCATAGCATGCAAAGTGAACATGGCAATATGGGCATAAAGTGAGAAGTGGTATATAACCCATAACCATGTGAGTGCCATGTAGAAGAAATGTGTTAAGTCTTTGCACGAAGGGAGCGGTCGTAAGGACAATCCACGGGATCTCAAATCATCATTGCTCTCTAGAGCTCGTTTTGTCAACTCATGGGATTGCGAGGTTGACGAGGAAGCATGTGTACCTACACAACAACTAGACAAACGAAACAAACTGTGTGCATGGTAAATGTACACATCGTCCATCATGATGTGCATGTGCATGAGAGAGTTAGCACAAGATAGGCATCGCTCAAAGAAATGTGACGCATGGTATAAGAACATGTCATCGATCATGAAAGAATAGTTGTTATGTATAACATAATGGGGATGCAAATTTAGCATGCAATTATATGGCGCATCATTCATGGGAAGCATATTGTTTACAGAAGTATTAGGATCATGCAATGGACGGAATGGATCAAAATCTCCTAAAATGCATGAGGAAACTATGGGGGTCTCCTCATGTAACACCCCGGATGTAATTTTCCCTATTTGTACTCCAACTCTTGCCATTTCCGGCGTTAAGTTATTTTATTTTCTCGGGTTCGGGTTTTTGTCCCCGTGTGTTGTTGTCGTTGTCATGCATCTCATATCATGTCATCATGTGCATTGCATTTGCATACGTGTTCGTCTCATGCATTCGAGCTTTTTCCCCGTTGTCCGTTTTGCATTCCGGCGCTTCATTCTCCTCCGATGGTCATTTCTATCTTTTCTTTCGTGTGTGGGGATTAAACATTTCCTGATTGGACCGAGACTTGCCAAGCGGCCTTGGTTTACTACCGGTAGACCGCCAGTCAAGTTTCGTACCATTTGGACTTCGTTTGATACTCCAACGGTTAACCGAGGGACCGAAAAGGCCTCGTGTGTGTTGCAACCCAACACCCCTCTTTTTGGCCCAAAACCCACCTAACTCTGCTCCATGTCCTAGAGCGTTCGATCACGATCGCGTGGCCGAAAACCGCACCTCATTTGGACTCTCCTAGCTCCCTCTATGCCTATATATCTCCCCCCCATTCGAATTACGGACGAAACCCTAGTCCCCCTCCTCCTCCAGCCGCCGGACAAAATCCGGACGGCCAGACGTGTCCTCCCGACCCGTCCGACCCAGCCGCCAGCCGCCACGTGTCCCTTGCTGGACCGCTTCGCCGCCGCCGCCGCTGAGGCCCGCCGAGCCCAGCGCGGGCCTCCGCGGCCCAGTCCCTCGCCCCGCCGCCTGGCTGCTCGCCCCGACGCCTGGCTCCCCGACGCCGCCGCCTCGCTCCGCCGCCGTCGCCGGAGCTCGCCCGGCCGCCGCAGCCACTCGCCGCCACGCGCCTCCGCCGCCCGGCCGCGCGCCGCGACGCCGCCGCCTCC
>NC_041392.1:365898021-365902520 GCF_002162155.2 Triticum dicoccoides
CGCCTCCGGCGCTTCGGTGGCCGCCGCCCGGAGCCGGCCTCGCCTCCCCTCCGTCCGGCAAGACTCCGGCCGCCACCGTCCATCATCGCCGGCGAGCGACCTCGCTGGATTCAGCCTCGGGAGGCGCGCCCCGATCCAGATCCGCGGCAGCTACAGTAAACCCTAGGAGAGGTTGATTTTTTTACCAACTCCCGAAATTGCTGATCCAAGTGCCTCTGTTTGGGGCCCCATAACTTTGCATCCGTAGCTCCGATTTGGGCATATAGCATATCAAAATGTTCATCTCAGAGAGTACATCATTTCATTCCATTGCATCATTTTCATTTGAGCTCATCTTGATGCCCAAAATGCTGGTAGAAGAGGGCTACTTGAGTTAATTGTCAGATCTGTTACTCCGTTTAGCACTTTTGTCATTTTTGCCATGATTATTGTGTGCATGATATGCCCGTGAGTTCTACATATGTTTTGTTAAGGGTTTTGTCATCTCTCCAGAGGTGCAACCCATGTATTTTTAGGATGTGTGTGATGACTTGTGCAAGCTTACAAAGTGGTGCACTTGCTAATTCTGTTTTCAGGGACTTAGTGATTTCACTAAGTCTTGGGATTGTTTATCTCATGATGCCATATGTTCTTGTTGTTTCCTAGTGATCCGTGCCTCTTTTGGGGATGATCAGTAAGGGAGTTTTGTTAATCTTGTAGTGATCTATCCATCCATGTCTTTGTGTGCAATTATGGAGCACCCTAGCTTGAGTCAGTCGAGCTCTACTTTTGCTTCGTTGTGAATCTGGGCAGATCGTCAACTTGTTTGCGATTTTGCCGATGTTATTGTAGTTGATCCGTGCATGCTATGCTATTGTTCTTGCCATGTCTAGCTAGTGTTTTGTGCCTTCTTTATGGGTGTATGATTGTCTTGCCATGACTTGCACCGTGGTGAGTGCATCGAGCTCGTAAACATGCCTTCGTGAGTTATGTTTCAGCATGTCCCAGTTTTCACTAAGTGTGAAAACTGATTATGTTTTTGCTATGTTCACATGCTTGCAATTGTATTTTCTTGTCCCTTTTGGCTGAAGGTCACTAAGGGACCTTTGGTAAGCTTGTTGAGTAGCTCCATGCCATGTCTTTCCTTGTCATGTTCAGGTCCTGTAGCATGTTGTTTTGTTGCTCCGAAGAGGGCTATATGATCTGAAATTCCAGACAAGTGTTAATTTCACTAAGTCTGAGATCTGTTTGTCATTTGCATTTTTGCCATGCTTGTTCGAACCTGTTAATGCATGAATTGGCCGTAGCTCAGTGCTAGACTTTTGTTAAGCATCTTGTGTGTATCCCTGCCATGTATTTTATTGTCATGTTTGGGTGTTGTAGCATGTTCATCTCATTGCATTTAAATGCCTACTTGCTGTAAATCGCAGACCGGTGTCAATTTTGATTCGCTTGCCATTTCCAAACCGTAACTCCGATTCCGGCGTTCTTTATATTGTTTTCAAGCGATTTCATCTCATCTTTCCAGTGGAACCCTTGGAATTATAAGTTGAGGCCAGGTTCATGCATTTTCCTGTCATATCTTGCATTTTGCATCCCGCATCGCATCTCGCGTAGCATATCGTCTTTGCATCGTGTTGTTTGAGTTTGCACGTGGTTGATTGTATCCTTGTTGCTTGTTTGTCCTGTCTGGGTAGAGACGGGAGACGAGTTCGCTAACGAGGTGCCCGTTGAGTTTGCTTTTGAGGATCCAGTCAACTCTGACAACTGTGCAGGCAAGATGATCATACCCTCGAAATCAGTACTATCTTTGCTATGCTAGTTTGCTCGCTCTTTTGCTATTCCATTGCTACGATGCCTACCACTTGCTTGAAAGCTTCCCAAATTTCCATGTCAAACCTCTAACCCACCATTGTCCTAGCAAACCGTTGATTGGCTATGTTACCGCTTTGCTCAGCCTCTCTTATAGCGTTGCTAGTTGCAGGTGAAGATTGGAGGTCGTTCCTTGTTGGAACATCTTTTATTTAATTGTTGGGATATCATTATATTGCTATGTTATCTTAATGCATCTATATACTTGGTAAAGGGTGGAAGGCTCGGCCTCTCACCTAGTGTTTTGTTCCACTCTTGCCACCCTAGTTTCCGTCATATCGGTGTTATGTTCCCGGATTTTGCGTTCCTTACGCGGTTGGGTTATAATGGGAACGCCTTGATAGTTCGCCTTGATTAAAGCTTTTCCAGCAATGCCCAACATTGGTTTTACCATTTGCCACCTAGCCTTTTTCTTTCCCTTGGGTTCTACAGACTCAAGGGTCATCTTATTTTAACCCCCCCGGGCCAGTGCTCCTCTGAGTGTTGGTCCAAACTAGAGCCCCTTGCAGCGCCACCTCGGGGAAACTCGAGGGCTGGTTTTAGTTGTACGGATTGCTTATCTGAGTGTGCCCTGAGAAAGAGATATGTGCAGCTCCTATCGGGATTTGTCGGCACATTCGGGCGGTGTTGCTGGTCTTGTTTTAACCTGTCGAAGTGTCTTGAGTTACCGAGATACCGAGTCTGATCGGAACGTCTTGGGAGGAGGTCTATTCCTTCGTTGACCGTGAGAGCTTGTCATGGGCTAAGTTGGGACTCCCCTACAGGGATTAAACTTTCGAAAGCCGTGCCCGCGGTTATGGGCAGATGGGAATTTGTTAATGTCCGGTTGTAGATAACTTGAACCTTAACTTAATTAAAATGAATCAACCGAGTGCGTTACCGTGATGGCCTCTTCTCGGCGGAGTCCGGGAAGTGGACACGGTGTTGGAGTAATGTCTGCGCAGGTTGCTCTCTAGTTTCTCGCTCGTTCTTTGCCTCCTCTTCTCGCTCTCTTTTGCGAATAAGTTAGCCACCATATTTGCTAGTCGCTTGCTGCAGCTCCACTCATATTTTACCTTGCCATACCTATAAGCTCAAATAGTCTTGATCCCGAGGGTGCGAGATTGCTGAGTCCCTGTGGCTCACAGATTACTATTACACCAGGTGCAGGGCCTAATGATTCCGCTCCAGGAGACGCGTATGAGCTCAAGTGGGAGTTCGACGAAGACTCTCAATGATACTATGTTTCCTTTCCCGATGATCAGTAGTGGTGCCAAGTTGGGGGTGATTGGGACCGTTGTCGCATGTTGGGTTCTCTTTTATTTTGGCGCCGTAGCCAGGCCATGAGTGTTTTGATGATGTAATGTTATTTATGTACTTGATTGACATGGCGAGTGTAAGCCAACTATGTTATCTCCCCTTTTATTATCATATTACATGGGATGTTGAGAAGATTGCCTAATTTGCGACATATGCCTTCAATGCAATTATGTCTCTAAGTCGTGCCTCGACACGTGGGAGCTATAGTCGCATCGAGGGTGTTACACCTCATGTGCAATAGCGGAAGCCTAATATGGAGAAAATTTACAACATGGCAAACAATGCATGTCCGTGGTCATGGCATGGCATATGACATAAATGATGCAAAGGGAGCATATCAATATCATCACAAGAAAAATAAATGCCAATAACCATGTGATGTAGGGTGGAACCCTAGGGGACGATCTTTCATGATTTGGAAGGGGATTCCCGAAGAACACGATGAACACGCAAGAGAGAACACAAGGGGAAATGAGAGGAAACACTAACATCAACGAGATTCGATTAGACATGTCCTAGATCCAAGTACACAAAGGGACACACGATCCAAATCCAACATGGGACGATACAAATGGTAGCAAGTTCTTCCCAATCTGTGAGGAGATGTGGGCTTGAATCCACGAGGGGATCTTCCCTTGATGGGGTCTTGAATCCACATGGGGGATCTTCTCCTAGGAGGCCTCGGTCTCCAAAGGGAGTAGTATCAAGTGGATGAGCAATGCTCTATCTCTAGTATGAGCTAAACCAATGCTAAACCTAATTCGGAGCTAGGAGATGAGTATTTATAGTCCAAGGGGTAAGTTGGGGATACATGGGTCGAAACCCCTTTCACTGCGCACAGGTAGGGCGGTAGTACCGGTCATGGTGGCGGTTGTACCGCTTGGAGCTCTTGTACTAGTTCCTAGAGGTGATCCCGGAAGTAATTAGCGGTTGTACTAGTGGTTGGACCAGTTGTACCGGTCTTACTATAGCATGGGAGAAAACCAGGGTGGTACCAGTCTTGTGCCGCTTGATCACAGAAGCTGGACCGGTAGTTGGGCGGTGGTCGAGCGGTTGTACGGGTGGGGTGGTAGTTGAGCGCTGGTTGGGCGGTAGTATTGGGATCTCTTGACTTGGCAGATTCTTCTCCATGCTCTTGGCATCCATCTTCACCATAATTCTCCTTGGTACCTAAGCATGCAAGTGTCTCTGTTTGAGGTAGTAGCCATGTCTCAAGTTGGTCAAAGGGGAGTTCAACAAAGAGAGAGTTAACCTCGTTCTCGATAGACCTTGCACGAGCTTGTGTCATTAGTCCACGTGATGTCTTGGGAGACGAAGGTAGGTCCATGGGGATGACCGTAGGATGCTCC
>NC_041392.1:365902706-365933228 GCF_002162155.2 Triticum dicoccoides
GATATTGCTCACATTGTACTTGTCACGTGGTATGTCAATCTTGTATGCATTATTGTTTTAGCGCTCGATCACCGTGAAAGGTCCGTCGGCTCGAGGGAGAAGTTTGGACTTGCGTTCGTTGGGGAAGCGGTCCCTGCGAAGGTGTAGCCACGCAAGATCTCCGGTGTTGAATATCATGGGTTGCTTGTTGATGTTGAGCTTGGTCACGAGGCGGTGTACTTGGCGCTCGATTGCTTGTCTTGTATCTTCATGCACCTTCTTAAGATAGCTCGCTGTAACATCCCAATTTTCCTAATTTGGATGTTAATATATCATTCATATGCATCTCATATTTTTCTATGCATTATTTGCTTTTTTGAATATTCAATTCATTATTCAACTCAAGGCAATTTATTGGAGTGGACATAACATGACTTCTCCCCTGTAAAATAAAAGTTCATAATGTACAAAATATTATTTTCAGTTCATTTGTTACGTTTTGATATTTTCAATAAACTCCAAAATATTTTTTAGTGTTTTGTTGATGTTTGTGTGGCCTATTGCATTTTTTTTCAAAAATTGCATTAGCTTTGGAACTAGTGTTCCCGTGGTATATATTGGTAATATATATTTTAATGTGTGTTATTTTGTTTTTAGGAATTTCTGGTATTTTTTTAGCCAGGATATACTTTTGTAGATGTTTAAAAAAATGCAGCGCTGCGGCACTTCACAGTGAGCGCCGCCCACCGACGCGCGTCGCCTATGGCCGACAGGCATCCCCTTACCGTGGCCCACTTCGACCGAAGCGGTACGGGCCGCTAGCCATCGCCCCCGCCACATTGATCACTGACCGCGGGCCCCGTGCCCCGGTCCACCCCTCTCCCCCAAGGCAGACACGGCCATGCCACACCGCTCGCGCACCTGAAGTAGAGCCCGAGTTGAGCTTGCGCCCTGGATCACCCCTTGCGCACCCGACCCACCACACGCGAGGAAAACCCCTAGGGGAACCCTACCGCAGCCTCTCCCCACTTTTCGTCGTTCGCACACTGCCGACGGGCAAAACGGATCTCGCTGGAGGAGCTTGAGACTGTCGCCGTTCTGCAGTTGTTTCCATCACCATAAGAGCACCCGCAGCTGCGCCACTGGCTCCCTTCGATCCCCTCTCGAAGCCTCACTTCACTAACGTTCTAGTTCGGCCATAGAGCACCGGAGCGAGGCACCAGACGCTGAGCCGAAGCTCGAGAGCACGCTGATATCTACTACGCAACTTTATTCTTGTAGACTCGTGTTGGGCCTCCAAGCGCAAAGTTTTGTTGGACAGTAGCAATTCTCCCTCAAGTGGATGACCTAAGGTTTATCAATCCGTGGGAGGTGTAGGATGAAGATGGTCTCTCTCAAACAACCCTGCAACCAAATGATCTCTTGTGTCCCCAACACACCCAATACAATAGCAAATTGTATAGGTGCACTAGTTCGGCGGAGAGATGGTGATAAAAGTGTAATATTGATGGTAGAAATATATTTTTATAATCTGAATAAAAAATAGCAAGGTAGCAAATAGTAAATGGGCATAAAAACGGTATTGCAATGCTTGAAAATGAGGCCTAGTGTCCGTACTTTCACTAGTGCAACCTCTCAACAAAGCTAATATAATTGGATCATATAACCGTCCCTCAATGTGCAATGAAGAATCACTCCAAAGTTCCTATCTAGCGGAGAACATAAGACATAATTGTTTGTAGGGTACGGAACCACCTCAAAGCTATTCTTTCCAATCAATCTATCCTAGAGTTCGTACTAAAATAACACGAAGCTATTCTTTCCGATCGATCTAACCAAGAGTTCGTACTTAAATCACACCAGAGCAAATTCAGATTCATAATATTCAATCCAACACAAAGAACTTCAAAGAGTGCCCCAAGATTTCTACCAGAGAAAGAAAGACAAGAACATGCATCAACCCCTATGCATAGATTACCCCAATGTCACCTCAGGAATCCGTGAGTTGAGTGCCGAAACATATATCAAGTGAATCAATACGATACCCCATTATCACCACGAGTATTCAATTGCAAGACATATATCAAGTGTTCTCAAATCCATAAAAGTATTCAATCCGATAACAACGAAATCTCAAACGGAAACTAAGGATCCATGGACTTCTGTTAAAGAGGTTTTTGACACTCAAGACATCCACCAGCAATTCCATCTTCCTCTGTCTGCTCAGGCTTTTGATGACTTGACCCAGCTGCAGTCTTTGATGGAGGGTCACAATAGAACACCTGAAACCAAGGATGTTCTGTTTTGGCAAGCCTCCTCCAAACAGTATAAGACCAAGATGTTCTATACCCACACTTTTGCTAATGAAAGCTTTAATTCCTTGACCACCTGGATTTGGAAATCACCCTGTACTATGAAAATCAAAGTTTTTGCTTGGATGCTCATTATGGACACGTTGAACACCAAGGATATGGTGGAACATAGGCATTGGCACATGTAGGATGGGGTCAATTGTATGCTTTGCCCTCTACAGGCCAGGGAAACCAGAGATCATCTATTCTTCAATTGTAACTTCAGTCTCAGGATTTGGAATTATTTGCAGATTGATTGGTCTTCTGGTCTCTCAATGCATGAGATGGCATTTCAGGCAAGGAGAAGTTTCAATAAACCTGTTTTCACTGAAGTGATTTTTATTGCCTGCTGGAACATTTGGATCATCAGAAATGCAAGAGTTTTGAGAAGTCAGAGGGCTAGTTTCAATAAATGGAGATATGCTTTTAAGCATGATATCAATCTTATGTAATACAGGGTAAAATCTGCCTACAAGGATGATCTCTTGAGATGGATTTCTTTTCTGCCCCCTTGAGGCTTTTTCTGTAATCTTTCTCCTCTTTTAGTTTAGTTTTTGTATGATTACCCCTTATAATCCCTGTATTAAACTTGTTACTCCCTGATTTTAATGAAGTTTTTGATATTCTATGGGGGTGTTGCCCCACAGTTCCTAGTCAAAAAAATCTCAAACGGAAAAACTCAATTCATCACAAAAAGATAGAGAGGGGAAAACACCATATGATCCGACTATATTAACAAAGCCCGCGATACATCAAGATCATGACATCTCAAGAACACGAGAGAGAGAGAGATTAAACACATAGATACTGGTCCAAACCCTCAGCCCCGAGGGTGGACTACTCCCTCCTCATCATGGTGGCCACCGGGATGATGAAGATGGCCACTAGTGATGATTTCCCCCTTCGGCAGAGTGCCGGAACAAGGTCTAGATTGGTTTTCGGTGGCTACAGAGCCTTGCGGCGGCGAAACTTCTGATCTAGGTTAACCCCAAGGGTTTTTGGAATATTTGGGATTTTATAGGGCACAGAGGGGGTGTGGGAGGCCACCGAGGTGGGCACAACCCACCTAGGTGCTCCTGGGCCCCTAGGCGTGCCCTGGTGGGATGTGCCCCCCTCGGGGCACCCCCTAGGTGCTGCTCTGGCACATCTTGGGTGTTCTGGTCCATAAAAAATCTCCAAAAAGTTTCGCGGTGTTTGGACTCCGTTTGATATTGATTTCCCGCGATGTAAAAAACAAGCAAAAAACAGCAACTGGCACTGGGTCAATAGGTTTAGTCCCAAAAAATGATATAAAGTTGCTATAAAATGACTGCAAAACATACAATAACGATAATAAAACAACATGAATACTTCATAAATTATAGATATGGTGGAGACGTATCAACATCCCTAAGCTTAATTCCTACTCGTCCTCGAGTAGGTAAATGATAAAAGAAAATAATTTATGAAGTGTGAATTCTAGCAAAGTGCATAAGTTTGATCAGTGATAATTTCAATCACTTTTCCTAGCATCATGACAAAAACTCTTTCTTAGAAAATTTCTTATGTTTAAAGTAGCAACCAATTCACTTGTTAAGGTTCAAACAATGAATTCTCTTGAAACTCAACAACCTATGTTCTCAGTCACCAAGAAATTGCAATTCAACTTATTTAACAAAGTTTAAGTAAGAGCTCCACATACTCAACCATCATATAGTCTTCTATGATTGCGAACACTCACCGCATACACATGAGCAAAACGTTTCAACCGGGCACATACAAAGATAGGGGCTTATAAATTAGCCTTCGAACATATTCACCTCAAGGGTGATGTCAACAAGAAAAATCATGCTACCCATATCCAACTGGACATATGTGCCTAGATCTTTCCTCACCACATGATGCTTGCCAAAAGAGAAAAATAAAAAGGAATAGAGAGAAGAACTTTCACTCTTGCATGAAAGTAAATACATAGAAGTAAAAGATAGGCCCTTCACAGAGGGAAGCAGAGGTTGCCATGCGCTTATTTGTTTGTATGCTCAACCCCTTAGTGCAAACGAATGTCACGTTATATTGCCCCTTATGATAGCAACCTTTATTATGCTTGTCGCTTTTATTCTTTGCCATCACAAGTTCGTACAACGCTCAATTTTCTCTTACACTAAATGATCTAACATTTTTAGAAGCAATTTTTATTGCCTTATTGCACCGATGACAACTTACTTGAAGGATCTTGCTCAGTCCTTAGGTAGGTATGGTGGACTATTGAAGATAAGATTTTGGTTTAAGGGTTTTTTGGATGCACAAGTAGTATCTCTACTTGGTGCGGAATTTTTGGCTAGCAAAGATGGAGGCAAGCACCACATGTTGAAGGATCTATGACAATATAACTTCTATGTGAATATGAACAAACATAAACCATTATGTTGTCTTCCTTATCCAACGTCAACAATTTTGGCATAAAATATTTTGATGGGAACTCACAATCACAAAAGATTTCCATGATAGTGTATTTATATGTCAAAGTTCTCTTCCTTATACTAATTATTCATGAATTGCTTGTATGAACAATATTTTGATTGTCAAGCCTCAAAAGATTTCACTTTCTAAACCCAATATGAAGCTACCACTAGGCATGGTATGATTTCAACTTCATGACATTCAATTTATTCAACAATTTACTCATGGGATATAAGTGAAGCACAAGAGTAAATGACAAGCTACTCCAAAATTATATAAATGAAGATCATGAGCATAATATTTCTTTCTCTCAAATTAATTTAAGTGAAGCAAGAGATAATTCTCCAAAAATACTAAAGCACATCGTGCTCAAAAAGATATAAGTGAAGCACTAGGGCAATTCGATAGCAAAGAGCTTCGTTGACGGGATGTGAATGCCGCTTACTTAACCTCCTTAGCAACTATTTGAGGAATCTATTTTGTTTAGAAACTTTCATATCTAAGTACTTTATTAAAACAAAAAGCAAAAACAAAATAAAATTACATTCTAAGAATATCACACATCATGTAAAAAAGCAAAAACTTAGGCTCAACCGGTACTAACCGATAATTGTTGAAGAGGAAAGGTGGGATGCCTACCGGGGCATCCCCAAGCTTAGATGCTTGAGACTTCTTCAAATATTATCTTGGGATGCCTTGGGCATCCCCAAGCTTGAGCTTTTGCGTCTCCTTAATTCTTCTCATATCATGGTTCTTCCAAATCCCAAAAGCTTCATCCACACAAAACTCAACAAGGACTCGTGAGATAAGTTAGTATAAACCAATGCAATAACCTTGTCATTCTCTACTGTAGCAAAGCACTAAATTATTATTCAACATTGCATACTAAATGCCTCTGCATATTTAATACTCCTATCCTCAAATAGAATCATTAAACAAGCAAACATATGCAAACAATGCAAACATAACAGCAATCTGCCAAAACAGTACAATCTATAAAGAATGCAAGAGTATCAATACTTCTTTAACTCCAAAGATTATGAAAATTTACCACACTGTAGAAAATTTATCATATCTCATTTTGCAAAAAGTTCTAACATTTTATCACATTCTGACTTTTATAGGGAATTTTTGCAACAGCGGCAAACTTTCTGTTTTCAAACAACAACATGTAGGCTTGCAAAATAATCATAGTAAAGGCTATCATTGCCACTTTCATTGAAATAAAAGATGAAAAACATTATTCTAAATAAAATCAAGCAATTCCTAAAAAAATAAATTGACGCTCCAAGCAAAACACATATGATGTGACGAATGAAAATATAGCTCCAAGTGAGGTTACCGATAATGTTGGAGACGAAAGAGGGGATGCCTTCCGGGGCATCCCCAATCTTAGTTTCTTGGATCTTCCTTGAATATTACCTTGGGGTGCCTTGGGAATCCCCAATATTAGGGTCATGTCACTCCTTATTCTCTTCATATCAACATCTCACCCAAAACTTGAAAACTTCAATCACACAAAACTTAACGGAAGTTTGTGAGATAAGTTAGTATGATAAAGAGCAAACCATTTCACTTTTTGTACTGTCAAAGACAAGATTCATAATTGTTTCCACACAATGCCTACTATAGCATATCAATTCCACAATTTATATTGAGCAATATAAGCCATAGAAACTAGGAAACAAGCAAGCTATGCATTGAAAACAAAATCTGTCAAAAACAGAACAGTCTGTAGTAATGTGTACTCCAACCATATTTTTGCTACTCCAAAAATTCTGAAAAACTAAGAAAACCTGGGTAATTTGTCTATTAATCTTATGCAAAAGGAGTAAGCATTTTATCACGCTTATGTTAAAAATGAGAATTGTTTTCCTAAGCGCAAAAGTTTCTGTTTTTCAGCAAGATCAAATCAACTATCACCGTAAGCCATCCCAAAGGTCTTACTTGGAACTTTATCGAAACAAAAGCAATAAAACATGATTACTACAGTTGCCTAATCATGTGAACACACGAACAGTAGCTAAAATGTTGGGTTGTCTCCCAACAAGCATTCTTCTCTACTGCCTTTTAGCTAGGCATGAGGATTTCAATGATGCTCGCATAAAAGATAAGAATTGAAACATAAAGGGAGCATCATGAATCACATGAAAATCACATTTAATCCTAACCCACTTCCTAAGCATAGGGATTTTGTGAGCAAATGATTTATGGGAGCAAGAATAAACTGGCATAGGAAGGCAAAACAAGTGCAACTTCAAAACTTCCAACATAAAGAGAGGAAACTTGGTATTATTGCAATTCCTACAAGCATAAATTCCTCCCTCATAATAATTTTTAGTAGCATCATGAAGAAATTCAACAATATAACCATCACATAAAGCATTCTTTTCATGACACAAAAGCATAGAAAACTTATTACTCTCCACATAAGCAAGTTTCTTCTCATCAATAGTAGTGGGAGCAAACTCAACAAAATAACTATCACGGGAGTGAAAATTAAAATCATGATGACAAGTTTCATGGTTATCATTATTCTTTATAGCATACATGTCATCACCATAATCATCATAGATAGCAACTTTGTTATCATAGCCAATTGAAGCCTCATCGAAAATGGTGGATTCATCACTAAATAAAGTCATGACCTCGCCAAATCCACTTTCATCATTATAATCATCATAAATAGGAGGCATGCAATCATCATAATAAATTTTATCATCAAAACTTGGGGGACAAAAAATATCATATTCATCAAATATAGCATCCCCAAGCTTATGGCTTTGCATATCATTAGCATCATAAGTGTTCAAAGAATTCATACTAACAACATTGCAATCATGCTCATCATTCAAATATTTTGTGCCAAACATTTTATTGACTTCTTGTTCTAACAATTGAACACAATTTTTTGATTCATCAATTTCAAGAAAGATATTATAAAGATGATCAATAATATGATGCAACCTCAATTCCATTTTTATGTAGTTTTCTTTTATAAACCAAACTAGTTATAAAACAAGAATCTAAAAGATTCAATTGCGTGATCTAAAGATATACCTTCATGCACTCACCTCCCTCGCAACGACGTCGAGAAAAGAGCTTCATGTCTACTGCGCAACTCATTTCTTATAGACTCGTGTTGGGCCTCCAAGCGCAGAGTTTTGTAGGACAATAGCAATTTTTCCTCAAGTGGACGACCTAAGGTTTATCAATCTATGGGAGGTGTAGGATGAAGATGGTCTCTCTCAAACAACCCTGCAACCAAATACAAGAAATCTCTTGTGTCCCTAACACACCCCAATACAATAGCAAATTGTATAGGTGCACTAGTTCGGCAAAAAGATGGTGATAAAAGTGTAATATTGATGGTAGAAATGTATTTTTATAATCTGAATAAATAAAAACAGCAAGGTAGCAAATAGTAAATGGGTACAAAAACGGTATTGCAATGTTCGAAAATGAGGCCTAGGGTCCGTACTTTCACTAGTGCAACCTCTCAACAATGCTAATATAATTGGATCATATAACCTTCCCTCAACATGCAACGAAGAGTCACTCCAAAGGTCCTATATTGTGGAGAACATAAGAAGGAATTGTTTGTGGGGTATGAAACCACCTGAAAGCTATTCTTTCTGATCAATCTATTCTAGAGTTCGTACTAAAATAACATGAAGCTATTCTTTCCAATCAATCTAACCAAGAGTTTGTACTAAAATAACACCAAAGCAAATTGAGATTCATAATACCCAATCCAACACAAAGAACTTCAAGGAGTGCCCCAAGATTTCTCTCGGATAAACAAAGACAAGAACGTGCATCAACCCCTATGCATAGATTACCCCAATGTCACCTCGGGAATTCGTGAGTTGAGTGCCAAAACATATATCAAGTGAATCAATATGATACCCCATTGTCACCACGAGTATTCAATTGCAAGACAAATATCAAGTGTTCTAAAATCCATAAAAGTATTCAAACCGATAGCAACGAAATCTCAAAGGGAAAACTCAATTCATCACAACAAGATACACAGGGGAAAACACCATATGATCCGACTATATTAACAAAGCCCGTGATACATCAAGATCGTGACATCTCAAGAACATGAGAGAGAGATTAAACACATAGATACTGGTCCAAACCCTCAGCCCCGAGGGTGGACTACTCCCTCCTCATCATGGTGGCCACCGGGATGATGAAGATGGCCACCGGTGATGATTTCCCCCTTCGGCAGAGTGCCGGAACAAGGTCTAGATTGGTTTTCGATGGCTACAGAGCCTTGAGGTGGCGAAACTTCTGATCTAGGTGAACCCCAAGGGTTTTTGGAATATTTGGGACTTTATAGGGCACAGAGGGGGTGTGGGAGGCCACCGAGGTGGGCACAACCCACCTAGGTGCGCCTGGGCCCCTAGGCGTGCCCTGGTGGGTTGTGCCCCCCTCGGGGCACCCCCAGGTGCTGCTCTGGCCCATCATGGGTGTACTGGTCCATAAAAAATCTCCAAAAAGTTTCGCGGTGTTTGGACTCCGTTTGATATTGATATCCTGCGATGTAAAAAACAAGCAAAAAAGCAACAAGTGGCACTAGGCACTGGGTCAATAGGTTAGTCCCAAAAATGATATAAAGTTGCTATAAAATGATTGTAAAACATCCAAAAATGATAATAAAACAGTAGGAATACTTCATAAATTATAGATATGTTGGAGACGTATCACAAGCCGGGGTTTCCATCGTCACCGCCACCTGCATAATAGGTCCCTGCCGCTGGTTCGGCCACCACCACCTCCGCCGCTCTACGTTGCACCCATCTATCACTTCGCCCTCACCGAAGACCCGCTGCCGCCATTTTCCTCTGTTCTTGTGAGCACACACGCGCGCAGGAGCCTTCGACCAATTGGGTGTTGCCACATGGCCAATGCTACAGGAGCTGCTACAGTAATTCCAGACCAAGAGTTTTCTGTTGCTTTTGTTTTATTTTCATTTTTTCACCTAAAACTTCCTTTAGCTATATCTTTTAGTCTATATATGTAATTTAGGCGATTCTTTTTCCTAAACACTCACTAGAAGTTTGTGACAACACCAAAATTTCACATGTCTGCACTTTTCAAATTTTAATTCCTTCAAATTTGAATTTACCTTCGGGAGACCATAACTTTTAGACCGTCTGACGAAACTGAGTGTTTCTTTTTGCGTTGTGATCGCAGTGCATTGTCGATGATTTGTACATGCTTTTATGCTATTGTTCTTTGAGTTTTTAAAATGATTTTCTTGTTGTTGGTATTATTTTGGTTTTATTTGAGTTTCGGTGATGATTTGTTGATTGTGTGAAACGTGTAGATTGTCCGGAGTGCGACACGAGCTATTGTTAGGAGTGTGACTTTTTGAACCAGAACCAAGGCAAGTTACATGTTGATCATCCTTTACCTATTTTTTTCTATGCATGTAGTCTATATCACATTATGAATATATGCATGTGTAGTAATACTATATTATTGTGCTATGCTGTTGAGCTATCTCCCGTCAATGCAAATCATGGTAGTTGTAGCGTTGCTATGCTAGTAGACGGGGTTGGTTCGTGTATACATTGAGTTTATGTGAGGATTATATCTATAACTAAATTGAGTAATAAATAAGGGTTTAATTCACCTTTGGGCGGAAGTGCTATTGTTTGGTGTTGAGCGAAGGCATCATGGGGTCTTGCACCATTTCTAAGGCCATGCGCCCATGAGAATGCACCTAAGTGGAGAGCCGCCCAGGTTCAAAAAGATCAGATAGACTTAGTGACTAGTAGCTTCCATGTACGACTACTAGCAATATGGGCTCTGGCCTAGTTGATCAGTTTCTGGAACCCTTGCCCAGACACTGTCGACAGGTGTAGCGTATGTAGGTGGGATGTGACCGCCAGCTGGTTAAGGGAGCCTCTTCTGAAAGACTTCGTCTCAATCTTCAGACTAGGTCCAGTGGGTAAAGCGTACTAAACTACACAGAGTATTAAGAACTAATCATGTTTAGCCGTGTCCCCAGTTATGGACAAATTTGACCAACTATGCCATTACAATTGTTGGATGATGTTGACAGATGTGACGCTTAATAATTTTTTTGGGGAACTTAATAATGGGTAGGTTGGAGTTGGACTTGCCAATTCAACCTTGTGTATTTAATTGTAGTAATAAAAGACTTAAATAAAAATTTGACTATTAAGTGGTTATGAGGACAAATTCAGCTTTCTACAAAATAACCATCAAGCCTTTCTTTGGTTATACTATGCATATACATGTAGGTCTACTTTATTATTACTCCTGTGCAAGTTACCAATGCGTTCAAAGTATTCACCTATATAGCTGTAATGTGTCATGTTGCAAGATATTCAGACGAAGAGTAAGGTACTGTTAGGGTCACGAGCCTGCACTCAGCATCGCCAGTTGGCTATGATGGGACTCATCGTTATTTCTTCTAATTTTTCATTGTTTGATTGAATAAAGCTAGATATGTGCTATGCAGATTGTTTTATTTTTATGAATTCTGGATCATACGTTGTAATAAATGATGCACTTGTTATTCTGGTATTCATCTATACTGTGTGTACTAGCCAGTCGATCCAGGGACTAGCACGGTAAGCACAGAGACTCAAATCCTTCGAGGTTTGGTCGTTACACTCGCTCGTGCACTCAAGTCCATGTTGACGTGCTCTTGTAGTGAGAGCGGTAGAATGTCCAATGGGGACAACGGATTGAAGTCGTAGACGACCTCGAAGGTGGACTTGCCGGTAGTCAAGTGTCGTGCTTGATTGTAGGCGTACTCGGCGATGGGTAAGCACTCCTCCCACTCCTTGATGTTCTTCTTGATCAACACGCGTATGAGAGTAGAAGCGTCCGGTTCATGACCTCTGTTTGGCAGTTGGTTTATGGATGGTATGCCGAAGAGAATAAGAGCTTGATTTCGACCGTGGCGCATAGTGTCTTCCAAAAATAGCCTAGGAACTTGACGTCACGGTCCAAAACAATCGTCTTTGGCACTCCATGTAGACGCAAGATTTCCCTACAAAAGAGATTTACAACATGTGAAGCATCATCTATCTTGTTGCATGGGATAAAATGTGCCATCTTAGAGAAGCGGTCCACAACAACAAATACGGAATCTTTGCCATTTCGAGTTCAAGGAAATCCAAGAAAAAAGTCCATACTAATATCTCCCCGTGGGTGATATGGAATAGGAAGTGGCATATAGATACCATGGGATTGAGCTTTAGACTTAGCTTTGCGACATGTAGAGCATCGGTTGGTGTAGCGGGAGACTTCGCGGAACATCATGGGCCAAAAGTAGTTCTTGGAGAGTGTAGCAAAGTTCTTGTCATGTCTAAAGTGACCCATAAGTCCTCCTCCATGAGCCTCTTGCAAAAGTAACAACCAAAGAGAAGAATCGAGGATACATAGTTTGTTAGCTCTCATAAGATTATCATCTTTGATGTAATAGCGTTCCCAAGATGTATGTGTCAAGAAATTGGTATAGGGAATAGCAAAAGTAGGAACATGCACATGCAAGTCTTTTATGTGCTCAAAACCAATGACATTCAATTCAAGTTTAGTTACAAGGATGCATTTGCGGGAAAGAGCAACCACCACAACGTTTTCCTTACCTTTGGTGTACTTGATAACATAAGCAAAAGACTCAATGAACACCCTTATCAACACCAAATGTGCATTTCTCCATGTTAGCATAGAGTCGCTCTTTTCTAAGAGTTTGCAAAATGGTTCTAAGATGGGGGTCATGATCTTCTATAGACATTCTAAACACAAGTATATCTTCAAGGTAGACCACAACTGTGGGGACCCCAACTCATAAGTCGTGATCACCGAATGCACGTGTACAGTGATCCCAGAGATCAATGCTCACTGAACACACAGAAGATCAATAACAAGAGTCTTACATCCATACATATCGTCTTACACAAATTATGACCATTATGGTCAAGTCTTACATAGATAAAGCCACAAGGGCTAAATACCAAATGAACTTTAACAGCGGAAATCTTTGTCGATAAGTAGAACCCATGCCATCTGCCTTAACCCTACAGGCATTCTGACTGGGAAACATCCTAGTTCGCATGTTCGTTTCCAAAGAACTCTTCTTTGAACTCCTGTTCTTCCATGCCTGGCCAATTAAATAACCAGTGGCAAGACAATGAGTACTTTGAATGTACTCGCAAGCAACCCATGTGTTGGCTCAAGATACAACAATGCATGACATAGGTAAATTTTTGCAGAAAGCTAATTTTGTTGTGTTATGACATGTTCAACAACTGGTAAAACATGCATCATATGAATTCAAGTAACCTTAGGAACTGGTTACAGATATCAACATAAAGGGAGTGGGCTCCAACCCAACTCATCCATGTCAAGTCCTTTCACTTCACCCAAGTAGTTCTTCCCACACACTGGTTTGTAAACAAGTGGACGTAGCCCAAGAGCGGTTAACCAACTGCCCTTGACCGTGGACAAGGCTATTCGAATAGTTTTACACTCTACAGAGGTTGCACACTTTACCCACAAGATCCGGGGAACTTCCGTGTCATCCACGACCCGCGGTACCTCAAGTACCTGGGGTAAGCACCCGATCATTACCTTTCCCTAGACGACACTAACATAGAGTCCACTCGATTGGTAGCAACCCCCGTGCCCAACATTTCTCATATTAAGAATTTGGATCCACGCTCCCATATTCATCTCATACCACAAGCACGGGGTACCAACGGTGTGTCCGGTGCCCTGTAAAAATAGTCATGGCCACCCTACCTGGCACGACCCCGTCCTGAGAGAGCGCAACAACAACTCTCGTCACTAGTAATGCGGGCTCAAAGCTAGTATCAGCCTAGGTAATCAATAATGCCCTTTCCGATATAAGGGTAGAGTGGTTGCGCATGTAAGGTTAGAATAATGGTCGCAACTTAAACCAATCGGTTTGAAAACAACACACACACTTGCTTCGGTACACCACTTCGTCATCAAGTGGTTACCCAACTCATTATCTCCCTCGGGCATAAGTGGCACCCGACGGGGTTTTCGAAAAGTTTTTGAAAACAATCTTTCTTCCATCACCATGCATATACCCAACCCATTTGCGTAGCAGCTACTTAGCATGCATAACCCTCATAGAAAGGTAGGGTCATGCATCATGCAAGTGTCAACGAGAAAAGCAGCGGAGGCAAACCACCTCAAGTGGTCACCACATTATCATGACTTCGATGCAAGCAATAAAAGTGCCATTTGACATGCATTAAAAGGGTTTCTTAGACATGGTCAAAGGGCAGCTTGCCTGGCTCAGCAAAGTCTTCTTGGGTCTTCAAAGTTTTCTGGTCCCACTCCTTCATCGGCAACGCAATCTATCGTCGCAAAATAATAACGAGAAAAATAAGGCAATAATAAAACAGAAAAACCAAAGTGCTCAGAAAAATGTCAACTCATTTTTGTTAAAAACTAGGGTGAAAACTAATAAGGGGAAAATTCCTAGTTTTGGTCTTGGAGTGGCAGAATAGGAGAAATGGATTTTCAGAGGGGTTTAAACATATTAAAATTTGAATTTGAATATGAACAATACATAAAAGTTGTTTGGGCATGAGTAAAAGTTATACCATTAAATAGGTGGGATTTTTAGAAAAATATGGGAGTTGTAATTATTGCATTTGGATGAATATTTAATCTTGTGGATTTTTTGGAAAAGTGAAAGAAAAGGAAAAGGAAAAAGGCCACTGTGCAACTGGGCCAGAACAGCCGCAGTGCACAGGCCAAGAGGCGATTCGGCCCAGGCGAGCCGAGCGTTATGCGCTCGCCAGGTTTGAACCTGACAGGCGGGGCCCAGGTGCTAGTGAGAGAGAGGGAGGCGAGGGAGAGGAGAGGCTGACAGGCAGGGCCCGCCCGTCATCCCTAACCCTGCGACAGAGGGCCGACGAGCTCACCGGCGATGTTTTCGGGCACGACGGGGTGAGCTGATGGCACCATTGGACTCCTCGTCATGTCGCCATTCGGGTGGTGCCCTAGTTAGCCGGAGGGGAGCAGTGGTTCGCCGGCAACGAGGTTCGCGGCGGAGGAGCATCGGGCGTCGATGGCTCCGGCCATTTACAACTGCAAAACGAGCGGAAAAGAGGGGGCAAATGGTCAGTGGGGTGTGGGGGTTCCAGATCGGGGCTTAGGAGCAGCGGAGCTCGATCTCGATCTCGAGAGCTTCTCGAGAGGAGCGGGTGGCGTAGGGGTGATTAGGGGAGTGAGAGAGCGAGTGGTGAGGAGAGTAGGGCTCGGGGAGGCCCTTAAATAGGCTAACGACAGGGTGCCATGGACTCATGCGCCGGCGAGCTCCTGCTTGTCGCCACATGGCTCGGGAGGAGCTGGCGCCGTGTCTGGGGTGTTGCTGGGCGTGGACTACGCCGAGGGGAGCTAAGGGAGAGAGCGGGGTAAGGCCAGAGATACCGCGCATGTGAGACCGCTCATTAGAGCTCTTGGGCGGCCGGTGCGCGTGCGAGCAGGGGTAGCAGGAGGGAGAAGGAGGAGGGGGACGAGGCCGTAGCATATTGCGGACGCCGAGGAGCATCGTCGGGCACGCTGGGGAGGCCCAAGGTGGCCGGAGGTGCTTGGCAGGGGGCGGCTACAGTGCGGGAGCGCACTGTAGTGCACTCCAGAGCGCCCAAATGGCCGGCATGGCCATTTTATATGCAATGTGGGCGCAGCCAAAGGTGTATGGCAGCTCTAGGGGGAAGTAAAGAAGTGGGCTATGGCCTTGGATGCTTTGGGTGGCTAGTGGGTGAAGAGAGAGGAAGGAGAAGAGTGGAAATGGGGCTGTCCAGAATAGAAAATTGGTGGTTTCATCCCCTTGATCAATGGGCATTGACTTGTGCTAAATGCCAGAGGTAGAGGGAGGTTAGGAGGAGGTGTGGTAAACGGGAGAACTCAATTGGATTAGTGGAAGAGGCCCAAACAGGGTTTTTAGTTAAAATGTAGAAGGTGTTTGATATGGTTTTGGGGTACTTGCACTGATTTCCTTCTTGTGAAACGTGGCGGGGGTGTTTTTCTTGACAAAATGACAGGGTAGAAAGAAGATGAGCTCATTTGGAAGAGTTTGCTAATGTAACCTTGGCAAACCCTAGAAATTAGCAGAAATGAACTTGTGTAGATCTAGTTGAGCAAATCACTTCCCCTTGATGCACCACTTGGTGTAGTAGCCTC
Source organism: Triticum dicoccoides (assembly GCF_002162155.2). Taxonomy (NCBI): domain Eukaryota; kingdom Viridiplantae; phylum Streptophyta; class Magnoliopsida; order Poales; family Poaceae; genus Triticum; species Triticum dicoccoides. The sequence goes on from NC_041392.1 coordinate 365,918,690, forward strand.
ATTTGGTCATGTGAATATTCTCACAAAAGTTGGGATCAAGGAGAGAAAGTTGGTAGTACAAAGTTGTTCAAATTTGATTCTGGTCAGAGAGGGTTTAGGGGCATTTTGGTGAGCCAAAATGACCTTGATTGATATGAGGCTTTGCAAGGTGATCACAATATGCATTTGTGACTTGCTGGATTTTCCCTGGATTTTTTATGAAAATATTTCCTGTAGAAATATTTCAAATCCTTGAAATGGGCATAAATGATTTTGGGAGGTGTCGGTGTCAAAACCGGCGGATCTCGGGTAGGGGGTCCCGAACTGTGCGTCAAGGCCGGAAGGTAACAGGAGACAAGGGACACGATGTTTTTTACCCAAGTTCGGGCCCTCTCGACGGAGGTAATACCCTACTCCTGCTTGATTAATATTGATGATATGGGTAGTACAAGAGTAGATCTACCACGAGATCCAGGAGGCTAAACCCTAGAAGCTAGCCTATGGTATGATTGTTGTGTATGGAGTTGATTGCCTACGGACTACAACCCTCCGGTTTATATAGACACCGGATAGGGTTAGGGTTACATAAAGTCGGTTACAATGGTAGGAGATCTTGAATATCCGCATCGCCAAGCCTGCCTTCCACGCCAAGGAAAGTCCCATCCGGACACGCGACGAAGTCTTCAATCTTGTATCTTCATAGTCCAGGAGTCCGGCTGAAGGTATAGCCCGGCTACCCGAACACCCCCTAATCCAGGACTCCCTCAGTAGCCCCTGAACCAGGCTTCAATGACGATGAGTCCGGCGCGCAAATTGTCTTCGGCATTGCAAGCAGGTTCCTCCTCCAAGTCCTTCGTAGAAGATTGTAAACACCAAGAGTAGTGTCCGGCTCTGCAAAATAAGTTTCCACATATTGCCATAGAGAGAATAATATTGAAACAAATCAAATCTGCCGACGTATTCCGCAGTGCGTCATCACACTACGGCCAAGTCCTTTACTCGAATCATTTTTACTTTTCCACCTCAGCATGTTTTGCGAGGCGGTTTCCTTTGCACGTCTTGTCAAAGCAGAGATCGTGTACCCCCTTTACGGGATTCTCATCAATACGGACATGGGTAACCCAACCGCGCCATCTATCACGGCGCTTGGGAGGCAAGCGAGTTTTACTAGGCTGGTGGGGATGCACAACCGCATCCGCCCATATAAGGGGATAAGGATCCACCATTTTACCTACGCCTTCTTCCTCTTTTGCCTATCCATCTCCTGCGCACACGAGCTCCAGCGCCCAAGCCCGCACTTCCCACCTCAACCTTCTCCAGCAATGTCCGGAGCGGGAGGCAAGTGGATGGTCTCCTCCGTCATGGAGGGCCATGTCAAAAAGCTAAGGAAGGCCGGATACTTGTCCAAAGACATCGCGCACCGGCTTCTCGAGGAGGGGTAGCTTCTCCCCACCCCAAGGCCCCATGAGAGGGTAGTATTCCTTCCCCACTTCCTCTGCGGACTGGGTTTTCCACTCCACCCATTTGTCCGGGGGCTCATGTTTTACTATGGCCTGGATTTCCACGATCTGGCCCCGAACTTCATCCTCAACATCTCGGCGTTTATCGTCGTGTGCGAGGCCTTCCTCCGCATCCGCCCCCATTTCGGCCTCTGGCTCAAGACCTTCAACGTCAAGCCCAAGGTGGTGCGCGGCAGCCAGGCGGAATGCGGAGGCGCCATGGTGGGCAAGATGGCCAACGTCCTATGGCTCGAGGGCTCCTTCGTGGAGACCCTGAAGGGGTGGCAATCGTGGTGGTTTTACATCACCGAGCCGCGCGATCTGAAATGGATCACAACCCCCGAGTTCCGATCCGGACCCCCCACGCGGCTTATGTCCTGGAAAGAGACGGGCCTGTCGTGGGGCGACGGAAAAGAGGTGACCGGACCGCAGACATGCATCCAGTCCTTGGTGAACAAGCCGATCAAGCTCGTCAATGTAGTACAGGTTATGCTCGTCCGCCGGATCCTCCCGTGTCAACAACGGGGCTTTAATCTGTGGGAGTTCAACCCGGTGCAGCACCAAACCCTTAACAGGATCTTCGACACGACGTATGAAGACGTCTGGAAGGTGCTAACCAAAGGCGCCGAGGCTCCCACATCCGCTTCCGAGGACTGCGGATACAGCTCGCAGCATCATGCTAGCGAGGTAAGCTATTTTCACCTTTTACAGGATGTTAAGTTTTTTCGTAGTTTGACTCTATGCGGGATCTAAGCTCCCTTACCTTTGACAGGCTTGGCGGGCGAAGTCCGCATCGATTAACTGTCCGGCTCCCTTGCCCGAAGACCCAGCCCCCGCTCTACTAGCGAAGCTGCTGGTTCCAGCACCTTATGTGGTGCCAGAGAAGAAGGCCAAGAAGAAGAAGGCCACGGGGACTCGAAAGAGTTCCCGACATATGGTGGTGTCGGACTCGTCGTTCGACGAGTCCGAGACGCACTCCCCCCGTGAAGACGAGGAGGAGGAAGAAGAAACCTCTCCCCCCCAGCGGGGGGAGGAGAGAAGAGGAAGGCCGCCCCAACGGGGGAGGCCGAGGGGTCTAGGAAAAGGAAGACCCCTCCGCCGGACTACGCCCCCAACACCGAAGAGGGCAAAGAGGAGTGGCCAAACAGGGCCAAGCGTCCGGCGAAATCATACGTTCGGATATCAGAATAACTCATGATGTTCCTTTGTTGCACAGCTTTCCCTAATGTCGAACATAATTATGCAGCCCGCCCTGGGCCGAACTCAACGAGTCGTCGAGCGGCTCCCTGGATTCATCGGACGTGAACTCAGCTCTGCCCGCTGTCTCCCCTCGCACTGCGGACGACGCCGAAGTGGCGTCGCAACGAGCTCCGGGGCAGGAGGAGGTGGTCCTGGAGGAGCCGCAGGGCGACCTCCCGGACCCCAGGAGTAAAGGGGACAAGACCCCCCACAGCTCCAAGTCCGGCTTTGTGCCGGACACCGCGCCGGAATCTTCAACAGTTCCGGACTGCGGTATGCGAACTCCTTCCAAGAGGAGCAAGCCTTCTGAGCCGGCAGCCTCCGTCCAACCGGAGGTGCCGGACAATCTGCTCGAGGTGCTTGACGGCGCCTCCATCAACGAGGAGCACCATACTATTATGAGTACGGTGATCCAGAAGGTTCTGTCCGCCAAGAGCGGACTGAGTGAAGCTTGCGCTAGCCTCCTAACGGGCTTCGAGGTAAGTAAAAATATGTAAAAATATAACCACATAGACAGTAGCCCCTGATGCTCTGTTTGGCGTTCGGAAATAAAAGCCGAATAGAGGATCTAGTAAATTTCGCAGGAGTCTAACAATAAAGAGTCAATATGCGTGTGCAGGTTTCGCTGCTATCCACTGCCGCACTGACTGCGGAGGTGGGTGTCCTGAAACAGGACCTCAAGCGGACCGAGTAAGAACTCGGCCTTGCCAAGCGGCAGCTCGAGGAAAAATAAGGTAGGAAATACCTTACAGTAAAAGTGCCTATAGAGAGGCGTGATTGCACAGGATTGCACTGCTTATTATAGGGGCCACGACTGAGGTGGCGACCCTCAAGCAGGCGCTGTCCGAGGCCGAAAAGAAAATGGCCGCGGAGCGCACCGAGCAAGAGAAACTTGGGGCTCAGGTCGGCGAGGTGCAACAAGAGCTTCAGGCTCTCATGAAAAAACATGAGAGTTTGGAGCTTGAGTCAAAGACCCAAGCGTCCGAGCTTGCGGCGGCCCTTGAGACTACCAAGTCTGCCAAGGCCGAAGCCCAAAAGGCCCTCCAAGAGTTGGAGGAGATTAAGAAGATAGCAGCGGGTAAGGCATTCTTTATGCAAAGCAGAAATATAAAAGTAAACTACTTGTTACTTACCCAAATCCGGAGTTCTCCAGGGGAATTCGCAGATCTTCCCCGCAGCGTATCCGATGCCGCCGCATTCTACCGAGCTGAAGAGGGCAGCTCGACGGAGAAGGTGTTCTGGTCTCAGTATGCTGAGGCCGGACACCCTGTGCCCTTGAGCGACCAGCTGAAACAGCTGGTCGAGATCCACAAGGCGGCCGAACAGGCCATGAAGGGCTTCATAGTTCGGCTGTGGCCCGGAGAGGCCCTGCCTGGGAGCTACTTCGGGCTGGTGCAAAGGCTGGTGGAGGCCTGTCCAAGGCTCGAAGTCATCAAGCGCTCCGTCTGCATCAAAGGTGCCCGTCGGGCCCTTGCCCGTGCAAAGGTGCACTGGGGTAAGCTGGACGGTGAGAAGCTTGTGAAGGACGGGCCGCTGCCGGGGAAGGAGCATCGCAAGCCCGAGAACTATTACAAGGATGTTCTTGCGGGTGCCCGCCTTGTGGCGGATGAATGTACCAAGGATGTAATTTTTGAATAAACTCGCTCGTTTTTATCCCGTGCGCTGAAAACTTGTTCATAGGCGCTTAAGCAATGCTTGTTGAATTTAAAATATTATTTTCTGTGCGTCTGTTTATCAAAAAATTGAGAGATGGCCAGTCGTCAGCTTCTGCCCCCATGCCACTAGTGCTGGGGTGTTCGGGATAAACCTGAGCGCTCTTTTTTCCATAGTTGGGTCCTTCGAGGGAGGCGCTCAGCACAACGAACCAGCCAATCGGACTATAATGCTTGAACACTCTCACTTAGCCATAGAACTTTATAATTTTAAATTTCGGCGAAGTCCCTAGTTCGGAAGACCGAGTTCGGGGTGCTATCCACGCCTTGGCCGGACAAATCCGGCTCCTCGCTCGAAGCGGCATAAGTCTTTAGGGACTCGAAAAAACCTCTCGAACAGCGACCGGTCTCTCGCCTCATCATGATAGTCAGTTTTAGCTTTCTCCACTGAGGTGCTTAACCCAGCTCAACCGGGGCACAATCACAGTGGTTCTCCTAGTGCTACCTTAGCCGATATAGCGAAACGTAAGGCACCAAAACATAGGAGCTGGGCAAACCCAACTATTGACCCAAATCATGATTCGGAGCCGATGCATATAGTGCTATAAGTTCGGGGTGCCGCACTTGTGAAAGTGTACGGACTTCTCACACCATATTAAAGGGTACTGAAGCCCCTGGCGTACTTGCCGTACCACAGTGTACGGGTGCAACATGTCATTAATGAACATATATAAAAGAGAGTAATGCAGAAAATAGACAAAAGCTATGCATTGTTTATATAAAGACTATTTATGAAAGCCGAACGATACAAATAGTGCGGTAAGCAAAAGATATTGGACTATTCAGTATGTCCTGACCGGGGGCACGCCGCGGAATTGTATTTAAAATAGGTATACCGCTCGTAACAGAGACCACCTGGGAGTTCCATAGTGCGGCATGGCTTGTCTGCCTCCCTGGATCTTGCATCGTTTGTGCGGCAGTCGAATTGCTGAACAGGTCGTCCGAAGTATGGAGTCTTGAAGGTAAGAAAAAATTAAAAAGAGAATCCGACAGCCCCTAGTACGTTTTAAGCCGTATTCTGGGCGTGCCGTTATTGTGCCCCTTCCCCTGTGCCCATGGTATTTCAAGGGCGTAGTTATGTACGCGAGGTACTGGTTTCGCTATGTCGCGATAGCTGGGGTTGGGGCCGCATTACTACGCTTGCTCAGAGTGTGCCAGGCGGTCCTGCTATGGGTTACTCCGGGCGCGCTTGGCAGTGTCTGGCTTTTTAATGGCCGGACTAGAGAATTGCCTAAGAAGGCTACTTCGTACCTCCGCTGCGAGAGCCGCCGTATGCTCCTCCGTATGGAGGGAGCGTTCGGTGTTTCCGTTGACCGTAATTACTCCTCGAGGGCCTGGCATCTTAAGCTTGAGATATGCGTAGTGCGGCACCGCATTGAACTTTGCAAATGCGGTTCGTCCGAGCAGGGCGTGATAGCCACTGCGAAACGGGACTATATCGAAGATTAACTCTTCACTTCGGAAATTGTCCGGGGATCCGAAGACCACGTCAAGTGTTACTGAGCCTGTACAGTTGGCTTCTACACCTGGTATAATGCCTTTAAAGGTCGTTCTTGTGGGCTTAATCCTTGAGGGATCTATGCCCATTTTCCGCACTGTATCCTGATAAAGCAGGTTCAGGCCACTGCCGCCGTCCATGAGGACTCTTGTGAGATGAAATTCGTCGATGATTGGGTTGAGAACCAATGCGGCGAAGCCGCCATGACGGATTCTAGTGGGATGGTCCCTTCGATCAAAAGTGATCGGGCAGGAGGACCATGGGTTGAACTTTGGGGCGACTGGCTCTATCGCGTATACGTCCCGCAGCGCACGCTTCCGCTCCTGCTTGGGAATGTGGGTTGCGTATATCATGTTCATCGTCCGCACTTGTGGGGGAAAGCCCTTCTGTCCATTGTTGTTCGGCGGCTTGGGCTCCTCGTCGTCGCTGGGCAGCCCCTTGTCTCTGTTTTCGGCCCTTAACTTGCCTGCCTGCTTGACCACCCAACAATCCCTGTTAGTGTGATTGGCTGGCCTTTCGGGGGTGCCATGTATCTGGCACAAGCGATCAAGTATTCGGTCCAAACTGGACGGGCCCTGCGTATTCTTTTTGAATGGCTTTTTCCGCTGACCGGATTTATAGCCTTTGAATCCGACATTGACTGCCGTGTCTTCATTGCTGTCGCTGTTAACGCGGCTTTTTTTCTTATTCCGACGTGTCCTGCCACTTTTGTCCTTGGTATCCGAATTACCAGGGTTCTTTGATAAGTTGTTACTGCGAGCTAGCCAGCTGTCTTCTCCCGCGCAAAAGCGGGTCATGAGTGTCGTGAGGGCTGCCATGGATTTCGGCTTTTCCTGTCCCAGGTGCCGGGCAAGCCACTCGTCGCGGATGTTATGCTTGAAGGCTGCTAGGGCCTCTGCGTCTGGACAGTCGACTATTTGGTTTTTCTTTGTTAGGAACCGTGTCCAGAATTGTCTGGCCGATTCCTCTGGCTGCTGAATTATGTGGCTTAAGTTGTCGGCATCCGGTGGTCGCACGTAAGTTCCCTGGAAGTTGTCGAGGAATGCAGCTTCCAGGTCCTCCCATGAACCGATTGAGTCTGCTGGCAAGCTGTTAAGCCAATGTCGGGCCGGTCCTTTAAGTTTGAGCGGGAGGTATTTGATGGCGTGTAGATCATCGCCGCGTGCCATGTGGATGTGAAGGAGATAATCCTCGATCCATACCGCCGGGTCTGTTGTGCCATCGTATGATTCGATGTTTACGGGTTTGAAACCCTCTGGGATTTTATGATCCATTACTTCATTCGTGAAGCATAGAGGGTGTGCGGCGCCTCTGTACTGGGCTATATCACGACGTATCTCGGAAGCGCTATGTCTGTTGTGTTCGGCCCGGCCGGATTTTTTGTATCCGGATTTTTTGGATTTTATGATCCATTACTTCATTCGTGAAGCATAGATCGATCTTGTTTGTCTTGCCTTATCCTCTAGTATGTCTCGCAGGTCGGGCGCATTTTCCCGTGCCTTAGTTGAGCGGCGTCGGGGCATGGCTTGGGTGGAGGGCCGAGGGGCCTCTCTATCGTGGCCGCGAGGTGGCCGGTCTGCCATGTCATGCACTGGTGATGTAGGTGCTTCCTCCTCTGATCGGGGTAGCGACCTGTGCTTCGGGTAACTCTTGGAGGGGCGTTCGAGTTCATACTCTTCGGCCGTAAGGACTTCAGTCCATCTGTCAGCTAGGAAATCTTGGGCAGCTTTAAGCTATTGCTGCTTTTTCTTGAGGCTGCTTGCCATGGCTAAAAGCCTGCGTTTAAAACGCTCTTATTCGGCGGGGTCTGATGGTATGACGAATTCGTCGTCATCGAGGCTTGCCTCGTCTTCAGAGGGAGACGTTTAGTTATCATCCTTGACCTCTCGGTCTGCCGCTCTCTCATGAGGGCTGGCTTCTCCATCTTCTTGTGCTGAATCTTGCTGAGGTGGGTGTTCTTCGGTGTTATCCGGGGTAGTATTATCTCCCGTGCCGGAATCACTGTTTTTTCTTTGGCGGGATTTAGAGCGGCGCCGCTGACGCCGGCGCTTCGGCTGTTTCTTGGGGGCTTCATCCCCCACTGTTCCATCGCCATCTCCATCTTTTGGAGTATCCACCATATATATGTCATATGATGAGGTGGCCTTCCAGCGCCCTACAGGTGCTGGTTCCTGTTCGTCTCCTACATCGTCGTCCATGCCGTCGATGTCTTTGGAGCTAAAGTCGAGCATGTCGGTTAGATCGTCGACAGTGGCTACAAAGTGGGTGGTGGGTGGGCTTTGAATTTCCTTATCGTCCGTATCCCACCCTCGCTGACCGTAGTCTGGCCAGGGCTCTCCTGATAAAGAGAGAGACTTAAGAGAGTTCAGGATGTCGCCAAAAGGCGAATGCTGAAAGATGTCTGCGGCGGTGAACTCCATTAACGGCGCCCAATCGGATTCGATTGGCAGGGGCACGGGGGGTTCGGAGTCCGGGGAGGAGTCCGGATCCTCGGAGTCACGGGCCATGCGGAGTGCGGGGCTGGAGTTCGGCTCGATCGCCTCTGAGATTGCAGCCCCTGAGGCGGCGTCCAACCGCTGATCCTCGATCGGCGCAGTATGCTCCGAATCAATGGTCGAAACCGATGCATATGGGGCCTCCAAGGCGCTGTTCGGCGGCAGAGCTATATCATGCCCATCGAGACAGTGCGGCGCGCTTGGCTGTGGCTCGAATCCATCGAAGATCAAGTCCCCGTGGATTTCATCCGTGTAGTTTAGGCTTCCAGACCTGACCTGATGGCCAGGGGCGTAGCTTTCGATCTGCTCCAGGTGGCCGAGTGAATTGGCCCGCAGAGCGAGGCCGCCGAAGACGAAGATCTGTCCGGGGAGAAAAGTCTCACCCTGGACCGTATCGTTGTTGATGATCAAAGGCGCCATCGGGCCTAAAGGCGATGATACAGAGGAACTCTCAATGAAAGCACCAATGTCGGTGTCAAAACCGGCGGATCTCGGGTAGGGGGTCCCGAACTGTGCGTCAAGGCCGGATGGTAACAGGAGACAAGGGACACGATGTTTTTTACCCAGGTTCGGGCCCTCTCGGTGGAGGTAATACCCTACTCCTGCTTGATTAATATTGATGATATGGGTAGTACAAGAGTAGATCTACCACGAGATCCAGGAGGCTAAACCCTAGAAGCTAGCCTATGGTATGATTGTTGTGTATGGAGTTGATTGCCTACGGACTACAACCCTCCGGTTTATATAGACACCGGATAGGGTTAGGGTTACATAAAGTCGGTTACAATGGTAGGAGATCTTGAATATCCGCATCGCCAAGCTTGCCTTCCACGCCAAGGAAAGTCCCATCCGGACACGGGACGAAGTCTTCAATCTTGTATCTTCATAGTCCAGGAGTCCGGCTGAAGGTATAGCCCGGCTACCCGAACACCCCCTAATCCAGGAATCCCTCAGGAGGTTTTGTCCAATATTTTGAACATGACCATGTGTTGAAACTCTTATATGTGGAAAATATATGTCCACTGAGTTTCCCTGATTTTTGTCAAATATTTTTGAAACAATAAAATAATTTTTCCCTATTAAAGATCATTTCTGGCCTTAAGAAAAAGCTTTTAAACAAAATAGGAAAATAACTTTTAAAATTATATTTTTGTGGTTTATGGGAGTCCTATATCTAATAGGATTCAAATATACCTTTTTGAAAGATTTTTCACACCCCAAATCAAGTACCTCTAGTGCAAACCTCAATTCAGGGGGTTTAGAAAATACTTTTTGGCCAAATTATTTTTGTAAGAAATTACTATATTTCTCTATACACATGGCATGATCATTGGGCAGAAGCTTGGGGCAAGGAGATGAGGTATAGATGGTGAAGTTGTGTTGACTTTAAAGAGCACTTGAAAAACACAAAGAGAAAACCAACTCAAAAATAAAAGCCAAATAATGCAAAAGTTTTTGTCAAACAACACTTTATCATGATTTATTAGCTTAAGTGTTGTGGCATGAAAATCAGGGTGTGACAACAACAAATATGCCATTGTAGGGGCGAAGAACATAATGCATCACATGCATAAAAGTGGCGGGTGCTTCGGATAAGCCCATAGGCATAACTAGCCTTTCATACAAACCAAATTTGGTTTTCAAAGCGGTTTCCATTCATCACCTTCTTGAATGTGTATTTCGTAATAGCCACTTTTAAGATCAATTGGAGATAAAATTGTGGCTCCGCTAACTCATCTAGCATATCATCAAGGCGCGGAATGGGGTAGCGATGACGAATGGTGATTGCATTAATGGGGCGACAATCAGAACACATGTGAAAACTACCATCTATCTTAGGCGCAAGAATTACCGGAACAACACAAGGACTTAACTTTCATGTACATGCCCATTTTCAATGAGTTTTTGTACTTGCCTTTGGATTTCTTTTGCCTTGTCCGGGTTGACGGGGTATGGTGCCTTGTTTGGTAGGGGTGCGCCGGGGATGAGGTCGACTCGATGTTTGATGCCTCATCGTGGAGGTAGTCCTGCAGGTAGCTCATCGGGGAAAACGTCCTTGAATTCGTGTAGTAGAGAAGATAACTCTAAAGATAGATGGCGAGAGGTGTTAGTCCTTGCCACTTCATCTTTGCACAATAAGACATAGTAGGTGACACAAGATGGGTTCTCACAAACTTCTCTCATCTCTCTTTTGGTAGCTAGAAGCACTAAGTTTTTCTTGTCGCTCATCATGGAGGCACTCATCTTTGGCTTGTGGTGCTCACTCTCGTTTTGGTGGCTCACTCTCTCACTATTCTCTCCATGATTGGTGGTTGCTTGCTTGTCGGCAATCACTTGTTTTGATGACATAGGTAGTATCACGTATTCCTTTCCATTCGTCTTGAAGCTATAGTGATTGCTTCTCCCATTGTGGATGACGCTGCGGTCCAATTGCCAGACTTGAGCGGTGTGCTCCACTTGGATGGTGTCGGAGTTGCTATGCCATTGGACCTTGTAGGGATGAGGATGCTTCATCTTGACCAATTGTAGCTTGGAACATAGCTCTTCACTTGCCAATTTGTGGCAAGTTCCTCCGTCGATTATGACCTTGACGGAACATCAATTGATGCCCGCTTTGGTATGGAAGATGTGGCAACATTGGTCTTCCTCTTGATGGTGTTGAAGTGTCAAGACCTTGGAGACAATGAGAGTGGGGGTCGAATCATTGTCAAAAAAGACTTGGTCATCTTCATCTTCATTCACTTGCCGGTGCATGGCCACATGCTCGAGGTCTTCCATTTGTTCCTCACTCATCGAGTCATATAGGTGTCATCGTTGTTGGGAATCATGGTCCATCTGGTGGGACATTGGTAATTCTTGTGGCCTCGTCCTTGGCAAGTAAGACAATTGATGGAACTTGTCTTGTCGGTCTCACCCAGTGGAGTTGTAGATGATGAAGCTCTCAGCTTGAAGTTGCTTGTAGTAAGTGGACGGCTTGAAGATGTCGAAGTTTTCTTGAAACTTGACTTGTTGCCATTGCTTCTAGAAGGCTTGGTTCTTAGATTCAGAGCTCTGCAGACCCAAGAAGGTTCGAACTCTGGGGCATGAATGAAGGATCCTGCTTCGCAACGGTGCAATCTCGCCATACTCATGTCCTGATCTCGCCAAGTGCGCTGGTTCATGAGGAAGGAATGAACTCGGAGACATACCCAGGTTCGGGCCACCATGCGGTGTAAAACCCTACTCCTTCTTTTGGTTGATTGGCCTCACGAGAAGGTAGAGGATGAACTAGTACAATGGATGAGCAGCCACGTGAGGGCTCGGGTGGTGAGGATGAACTCGGCCAAGGTCAGATCCTTTCTAAGGTGATGGCTAGCCCATATTTATAGTGGTCTTGGTCCTCTTCCCTCGTAGCTTAGGCGGGAAGGGATTCCACAATGGCCAATTTTGAAAGGGGACAAGGAGTACATCTTATCCTGATGAATGGTGGTCTTCACCTGCAAAGCTTCTAGCCATGATGCAGCGGTGGGCTCGGTGATGACATCCGCCCTGTCGAGCCAGCGATCTTGGACTTGTTGCACCGGAATGGAAAGCTTTGGGGACTTCCTTGGGAAGCTGCACCTGCCCTTGCTCCCTTAGCACCAAAGAGGAAACTGTCCCCTCTGCGCCCGCTGGCGCCCGCGTGGCCTTGGTCGTCATGGCTCACATCATCACAGCCTCATGATGTGGGAGGCTTGCATAGAGTTCTCCGTCCCTCGGGAGGCACGCTCATGGAGCTGCTCCTCTAGAGGTCTTGGCGTCGTTCTCCATGCGAGGCTGGGTGCCCTTGCGAGGGTCTTGTCTTGGGGGTCTTGCAACTGGGTCGTACCATGCCTTCGATGAGCCCGTATGCTGGGCCGCATGCATGCAAGTCTAGGTACCCCCCCCCCCCGCCGATCCTAGAACACCGACAGTAGCCCTCAGGCCCAAGGCGCGCTAGAGCAGGCTTCAAGGCGAAGCCAAGGGGCAAGGACGAACCAGCATGGCCCCCAATCACCTGCCGGCCAAGCTCGGCGTGTGGCGCATGACGGGGCGCGGGCGCCTCCACTTTCCCACGTTGCCTCGGAAATTACCCAGGCTGACAAAAGATCGACACATACCACAGGGCCATCAATGCTCACCCTCGCCTTCCTCCTGATCCCATCCTCTAGCCGAAAGCTTCTCCAGATCCAATCGCAACTCCGCCCCCTTCCTTCTCCTTCTCCAACACCGGCGACCCTGCAAATGGCGCCGAGGAAGTCGAAGCCCGTGATCGAGGCTGCGACCTCCTCCTCTCCTCGCCAGCACTCGACACGTCCTCCATCACCGAGGAGGGGCACATTGGCCCCGTGCCTCCACAGGCGGCGAGTGAAGGCTATGAATGGGGCGAGACCTTGATTTGGGCCGGCTCCGTGGAGAAGAGCACTTTCGCATGGATGGTCTATCCCTTCTTCCTCCATAGCATCTTCGCGGGGTTCGTCCCGCCCTTCTCGGTGTTCTTCTGCGTCGTCCTTGACCACTACGGAATCCACACCCTCCATCTTCAGCCCAACTCCATCCTCCTCCTGTCCATCTTCACCCTCTATTGCGAGGCCTTCATGGGTTTGAGGCCCTCGGTGGCGCTCTTCTGTCATTTTTCTGCTTGCGGTTGCACGACAGGGCGCAGCGCTCTACTTGCGCTCCCTTCATCGCGATCCACAAGGGGAATGTGCTCTTGAAGGCCGAGAAGAAGGTGGAGGGCTTACGGAACCGCTGGGTCTTCCTGGACACCAAGGATCTCAACCCGCGCCTAGAACTGCCGACAACACTGCCCAAGCGGCTCCAGAGGTGGGGCTCTACAAAGCTCAACAACCCCCGGACGGAGCTATTCTTGAAGAGAATATCCCCGGATATGGAGGCCAAGCAGTTGATGGGGGAATGATCGTGAATGTGCTCTTGAGGGCCCCTGTGGGAATTCCAGGATGCGAGGGATGAAATAAGGCTTCGCCCTGCTAGCCTAACAAGCGAGGAGCTAGACATGGCCCTAGCCGCCCTGCTCAATGGCGATCCAAGGGACCTCCCCATGGCCTACACCCCATTGTACCGCTGTGACGACGGGGGGATCTGGTTGCTGCCATGCCCGCCTTCAACGAGGGGGGGCTCATGCCGTCCGAGCACCCCAACTCCCCCGTGTCGGTGTCCTCTAGTGACAGCGGTAGTGAAGAGGACTAGGATGAGACTGAGGACGACGACCGGGAGGAAGCGTCCACCCGTCATAGAGCGAGCTCCACCGCAATCTTGAAGACGATGACGACTCCGATGATCCCCTGGCCACAGACTCCTAGTGCTCCACTAGGGTCCTCAGGCGGTCAAGGCCCGCTCCCCGGACCACGAAAGCGTTCGGCCAGGCAGCCTCAGGAAAAGGTGTGGCTGCGATCCCTTCGGAGGGATCCCCACGCTCCAGCGCTGTGGTCAGTCGACGTGCCAATGTTGCCTCCTCATCAGGCCCTCCCACTTGCGAACTGCGGCCCCTTGATGAGGCCCGAGGCCTTGGATGAAGCCTACGTCGTGCTCCGCCAGATCGGGGCTGACCTCCAAGACGCCGACAGGTGCCTCGCGAGGGAGCGCCTGGGGCTTGTTTCGGGGTGGCTCCAGGCCGACACAGCCACCAGGACTGCCTGGCGCTGGGCCGAAGCTACCACCGTGGAAAGTAGGAAGGAGGCCGCCGATGCCAAGGTGGCTCATGATATGGCGCTGACTGAGGCACCCTTTGTCATGAAGTGTTTTGGCAAGGCAAAGGCCAAACTGAAGGCCCTTGAGGAGGAGCAGGCTGCATACGCATAGCGGCTCCACCAGTGGGAGGAGGACCTCAAGGCCCGCGAGGTGGAGCTCGCCAATCATGACTCAGTGTTGTCCAGGTGACTGTTGATCAGGGTGCGTAACGCGAGCATCTGACCAAGCTGAAGGAGGAGGTGGTCAAAGCCTAGGCATCCCACACCTAGCGCGTCTGTGAGGCGACAGCCCAGCTGGATGCCAGGGAGAAGACCCTTATCGACGCCGAGAAGAAGGCGGCCGGGGAGCACGACGCCTTCCCCTCCCTCAAGCTCAGGGCTCGCCAGGGGTTCCAGTTGATCTGCAGGG
>NC_041392.1:365933441-365977960 GCF_002162155.2 Triticum dicoccoides
AGGTGGCTACGCAGGGCTCTCCTCTAGGCTTGTCAAAGAACTCGAAGGTGCCACCACCAAGGTGGACTCCTTCCTGGAAGATGGTGCGGAGCATCCTATGGTCATCCCCATGGACCTACCATCGTCTCACCAAGAGCCAAGAGGACCCATGACACGAGCACGAGCTAGAGCTCTCGAGAATGAGGTGACTTCCTTCCTTAGTGATATCACGTATGACCCACTTGAGACATGGCTACTACCTCAAACAGAGATTTTTGGTATGCTTAGGTACCAAGGAACCAGCCAGAAGGAGCTACGGTGCAAGATGGACATCAAGAGCATAAAGAGGATCCGCACCCGCCAGGACGAGCGGCACTACCGCCAGCGAGCAGTACTACCGCTGAAACCCTCCAAGCGGTACTACCGCCGGGCTCCTGCTCCCACTACAAAAAAATACACTTCCATGATGATACGTGTTTGTCACAGTCGGTCACGTTTTCTGTCATGCATATACATCCATGACAAATTTATGACAGAATCAAGATAGTCATACCTATGCTATCATAGAAGTGTTCCATGACATTACCAAAATTATCATCACGGAAGTGTCCACTTCCATGACGATAGATCGCGCGTCACAGAAGTGCTTTCGTCAAGGGTGACCGATATGTGGCATCCACCGTAACGGAACGCCGTTAAGCTATCAGGTCCAGTTTTGGATCTGATAACCCGTTAATAGCCCCAACCAATGGGGATTTTCCACGTGTAAAATCATCATTGGCTGGAGGAAACACGTGTCGGCTCACCACTAGGACAGATGTCATCCACTAATTGGACCCAAAGTGCCTATGATACGTCGACATGTGGCACGGCCCAACAGAGGCCCATTCCTGTGAAAAGGCTTGCCCGTTTGACTTAGTCAAAAGGTGGCAGGCCGGCCCACGGCAAGCCTGTTAACGGCCTGTTCGCATATAGCCCATTTACAGGCCGCTAACCAAGGGCCCGTTTACGGCCTATCTGAATTAGGCCTAGTAGCGTCATCTGGGCCGTCCAAAATAATTCCAGCCCGTTTTAACTTCCGGCCCATGTATGGCCCATGACATCTTTCGGCCCGTATGAGGCCCTTATTACTCTCAGCCCATTTAACGGCTCGTGGTAAAACTGGCCCGTAATGAACAGTGTATCACTTTATACCCATTAACGACACGTGGTGAAACTGGCCTGTAATCAATAGTGTATCACTTTATACCCATTAACGGCCCATTATTTCGTTGGGCCGTTTCTAGCCCATGTTATCTTTCGGCCTTCTCGGGGCCCATTTATTCTTGGGCTCATTTCCACATTCGTTTACGTACGACCCATTACTGTCATTTTCTGCTTGTGGGCCAAATTCAGCCCATGGTTACAGTCGGCCCGTTTGTGGCCCGTTAATACGTTGGGCCGTTTTCATAGCGTCATCAAAATTCGGCCGATTAACGATGGCCCGTTATGGTCGGCCCATGAACGGACGATTTCAACTCTAGACCATTTACGACCATGTTTGGCCAACCGATCATAAGTCCGTAGAAGGCCCATTGATGATACGGCCCATAGAAGGCCCATTGTGTCTATGACCCACATAAGGCCCATTATTTCTACGCCACGTAGAAGGCCCATTGTTTCTACAGCCCTTAGAAGGCCCATTGTTTCTACGGCCTGTAGGAGGCCCATGTTAACTACAGCCAGTGGGCATCAAAGTTCGCCACCAGTGAAAATATAGGGAACACCCTACACTATGCAAAAATGGCTTGCTGTTTTCTTCAGCCGGTGGCTGCATGTTAAGAACAAAAACAAATTACAATTATAAAACAAAAGGAAGGTTGGCATAAAAGTTAACAGTGTAGCAGATAAATGCACCAACCAGAAGTTCAGAAGCTCAGTTCATTTGACCTGACTGTTATGTTTTCATGCTGTCCAATGGAGCACCATTTTTTCCATAGCTCACTGAAAAGTTGTGGTTTTACATTAGTAGTACCAGAACAGAAGATATTAAGGAGGCAACAAAACCAAACAAAATAGCTTTGGTCTATATACAGAACTTATTCTGGTGAACCCATGTAAAATAATAGTTGTATTTTATTGCAAAGTACATAATAAAACCAGGTTCCAAACATATGACCATGTACCATCGCTAATGCATTATCTATTTCTTCACATTGTATTGAGGCCTAAGGATAAAGAGACGAAGTTTATAATACGGTAAGCATAGTATGACATCATTCATATCACAAAACAACTGAGAACAGACAAACAAGTAATTGTAACATTATGTGGGCTAGATTACAGGTCAAGATCAAAGGAACATCACTCCTCTCTTTTAAACCTTGTAAGGTGCAATGATACGCTAAGACAATTGTGTATACAATTGAAAAGAGTAATAGACATTGGCTGCAAACCATGTAGTTCAAGGCACAAGTCAGAGTAAGTAGTAGTTAAAAGGCATGAGGATTAAGGACTTACAACAGCGGCTTTGACTGGTGTAGTCATGCCCTTCTTCTTGCTGGTGTGACAGTCCTTGAAGATTTTGACAGCATTTGGTTCAGGTACTTTTTGGTCCTTGCGGGCTTTCCTTGCATTTTGAACAAGTCAATATAGATATGATAATATGGTACAATGAAAAGAGTGAAACAGCAGCTAATTACAAGAGCCTCGCAGTGTGCAATATAGCTACGAGATCCTGTCGTCTGTTGGAATTTCACTTTCGTACGGTTGGCCTTGTTCTTTGAATAGTTCACCTACAAGAAGATTGATTTGTGTGGCACATGCATAAATAGGACTTCAACATGTCATCTGATCACATATATATATAATGTACCCAATACTTCGGATCGGACCAGTGTTTAACAAGGCCTCTCCAGTCTTCATCAGATATATTTTCCACTGGAGATGTTTGGGCAAGTTCACTGTTAGCCTTGCCTTCAAAGTGAGTTTTCCTCAAGTTATACCGATACTGTCGTAGAGTAGTCTTGAAAACATGGGTGCAAGCTTGTCTGGTTGCATCATCTTGGCTATCCAACTTGAACCTCATATGTTGAAAATTATGGGAGTCTCATTATCAGCAACCTAGAAAGTATTGGACAGAGCAAGACGATATTACTAGTTTCCATACATAACCATACTTATAGATAAATGGTCGAGGAAGGTGTTGAACTGGGTTTCGTCTTTGTCATTCCTGTACTGAATCTTTGTTGGGAGGATACATACATGACACCTAACAGCAACCGCTGCCTTTGATACTAACTTGGCTGACTCTGTAGCATCACGTGGCCTTTTTAAACCTGCCTCAAAATGGATCTCCATTCTTCCTCCTCTAGATTTAATTAACCTATCGAGCATTATCCCTGATGTTTGTTTCCTCTTGCGCCTTGGTGCTAGTCCAACAACAAACATAGGAAGTGTTAGTGTACATCAAACTGTGAGACTACATATAAAGAAGCATGCAACTGTAACTTGACTCCAGCAACTACCTTCTTGCTGTTGAAGCTCACAAAGTTCATCTGATCTTGCCAACTCATCTTGTGTCAAGAGTGCTTCGGAAGTAGTGTCAGGTGGCAAGGGAGCTTAGGAACGTGCTGCTAGCTGAGTTGATGAACGAGTAAATCGTGTAGCTGGTGGTACTGTGGAAGGTGTTGTGACAACTAGGGTTTTCTCTACTTGTTTGGTGGCAGCTATTAGTTTCTGTTTGACTTGTTCTGCAGCTCATGTAGCATGGGATACCCTGTCGGTACAATTTTCCGGTGGACTTTGACCTTCTATTGCACCATTAGTACCAGCAGAATCTGCAGGATTGTTCTACTTCCCTTTCCCTGTCGTTCTGTCTTGCTTCCTCTTTCTCTATGCCATGTTAAGTCAAGCTGACAAGAAAAACGAATAAGAATTTAGTTCTTCAGAACAAATGTACTTTGATGTAAGAACATGGTGTGATAGACAGATATTGTATGTTCTAGAAACAGGAACACGTGTCTTAGTCACAAGTATAATGTGTAAAGTAAGCCGATGAAATTCAACAAAATTAGAAGCAATACAAGCTAGACATCATACATAACATCCAACCACATATAATAGTGCCAAGTTAGATGGAGCACCTGTGATGGTGCATTAGGTGAGACGTGCTCATCACCAACACAGCTACGTTGAGTGTCTATGCATGTGTTGTCTTGGAAATCATCTTGGGGCGATGGTGAGTAGAATCTGTAGAGGCCCTCCATTTGGAAGGAGAACCTTCATCCACTGCCTTGCTAACTTCCTTCCGCTTTATTGATTTTGAATTGTCAACTAAAACCGACAAGAAAAAGCAATAAAATTCACTCTTCAGAACTCATTCGTGCATGATACTGACAATCACTACTTTGATGTAAGGTAAACACATGATTCCAGGATGGAATAATACGAAAAACAGGACGACATGGCATATTCACAACTGTTTGTGTAAACTAAGCAGAAACCATTTCACCAAATAAGAAGCAATGCAAGCTAGACACCACGTGAAAGATGCAACCAATATGACTCTGCCAAGTTAAAAGTGTCCCATCATAAATGGCATTTCAACAAATTAGAAGCAGCGCATGCTATAAATCATATCAAAGATGCAACTAATATCACACTACATATACTGAAGGTGTCTCGTCATATTGATTTATGCGGGATACAAAAAAACAATAGTTTTATGTGAGGACATGCTTAATAGACAGATGTACTATGTACTAAATACAGGAAGGCATGTCACATTAACAGGTATAATGTATAGGCTAAGCAGAATAGCACATGCAATTTAACCAGATTGGAAGAATTACAATCTAGACACCATAGGCATCATGCAACCACATATCACGATGCCAAGTTAGAGCAAGCACCTGCGCTGCTAGTGTAGGGGAAATGTGGTAATCAACTACAGAGCTACGTTCACTATCTTCATCTAGCCTTGTTGTTTCTTGAGAATCATGTCGGGAGGTTGACGCTGCATTCTTTAAATAAGGAGTAATTCACTTGCCTGACTGCCTCATCATAAGTGATTGATGATGGATACAGAAGAACATTAGTTTGCTGTAAGAACATGATTAATACACAGATGTACTAGTATGTACCAAAAACAGAAAGGCATGCCATATTCAAAGGTATAATGTGTAAGCTAAGTAGATGCAATTTAACCAAATAGGAAGCAATACAAGCTAGACATCCGGCTGGAGTGGTGGCCATGATCATCTAGGACCTAAGAGCCTGGTGGGAGGCGGGCTGCTTCGCCACCATCACAGCTTTTTAGTTGGCTTCCAGGTGATGCATCTCTTTGCTGGGCTTGTCACTGGCTCGGCCTATGCCCTGGCTAGCTATTTGTCTTCTGGTGCTCACGGGATGGTGGTTCATGTAAAAAATATATTTCCTTATCTTAATAAAGATCAACTTCGGCCTTTCGAATACAAGATAGACACCATATGGAACATGCAACCACATATGACACCACGAAGTTAAGGCAAGCACCTAGGATGGTGGTTCATTATGAGTGAGGTCATCAACTCCAGAGCTATGTTTACCGTCTCCATCTGCTGACATTGTACCCTTTATAGCGTTGTAACGTGCCGTGCTTACCCGTGTAGAAAGGTGGAGCAACTTCTCTCTTTTCTTTTCTGCTTCTCTCGAGGCAGACTCTGAAATACCCCTGCATAAAAACACAATAGTGAGAGTATGGGTGAAGTATGTGCAAAATTAGTGCACTGTAAAAGTAGCAGATACCAGGTGGCTGAAAAATAAATGACAGGAGACATATGATAGCTCTACAGCATTGCATGGCAAACAAAATTAGATTCTAATCCATATGATTATGTAATATATGAGCACAGGAAATGCAGGTACTCCTCCAGCACAGCACCACATGTGGTCATATCAAGATAACAGTCGACTGAAAATAAATAGGCCAGTCAATTTTTTTAATGAACCCTCCGATCTATAAGGAACAGGTATATGGCCTTCATATACCTCCCGCCGGTCACTGTTGACGATCTTTCTCGAACCGCCAGCGACCATCGGCCCAGACCCCTGCCTTTGCCGCCCCACCCTCCCCTCGACCTCACACCACCGCCATGCTTGGCAGCGCCCCCAGGCCATCCCTTTAATCCCGGCCGACCTCCAGATCGAGCGCCAGTAGTTCTAGGCCCCACACGCCCTTAAGATAAACACAGAGGCGCTGCTTCCCCTGCGTAATAGGCGGACTAGCACCTGTTACGCTGGGGAATGCTTCCGTTAATTGGGAATCAACTGACCAGGAATTGAAATTCAGGGGGGGCGATGGAGCTCTAGCTAAGGTGAAATAGTATATGAGGAGAAACCTTGTGCATCACGAGTTACTAGGAACATCTAGTATCAAGAAGAAGCGGTCAACTAGTGTCTTCTATGGGATGAATACTGTGCAAGCAGACACGTAAGATTTGCACGAATAAGGGAAGAGGAGTACCATTTTCGGTTGCCGGTGTGGTCGCCTCCACATGTCGCGCCGATCTTCTTCTTTTTGCCGGGGAAACTGATGTTCTGGAGGGTGCAGGCTTGGACGAACCCATGGCCAAATTGCTGACTGTGTTACTGTGGCCGTATGTCGGCGAAGGGGAAGCAGATCTGAGGCGGCGAAGGACGGCGTAGCAGGAACAACTCCGGTGCGGTGGAGGGTGGAGAAGTTGGAGCGGCAGCGGAGAGGCGCAGGACGGCGTGGTTGAACTGGCTCGGGTACGGACGGATCGGCCTTGGCTTCAACTACTAGCCGTGGAGGGCGTTGCGAATGAGGTTGCGGTGGACGACGACGTCGGGGTATCGGCTCCGGCGTGATGGAGGAGGGCGGCGGTTGATGGGTGGAATGGGGTGGCGGACGGTGGACACCGGGGTTTCGCGACTGGTGGAGAGGAAGTTTTTGCACCCATGGAGTACGAATGGGGAATCGGACGGGTGGGCGTGGGGAGGGAAGAGAACCATGTTTCGATTTGGGACGCGCTTGTTTTTGGCTTTTTTGAATAGAAGATGGGACGCGCTTGTTTGAAATTTGCAGAAAGTACAAACTTTGCCCCCCTCTTAAATTTCGGACCTACTGCGGGTCAGGGGTAGGATGGTAATCCTATGTGTCCCAAATAGTGGGCGGGAGCGATTTCGGCGGTGCGCATGTGTGCGTAGGTGACCATTGTGTATGAATGTTTTTCGGAGGCGGTTGCGTGGCGTCTAGATGAAGCTACAAACTTACCCTGGTTTAGACCTTTGGACGTCGGGCCAGTAGGTTTCACGGGTCGGAGTTATTAGAAAAGTAATTTCCTTGTACTACCAAACATTGGTCTCACACGGTTTTGGGCGAGTAGAGGCTCTTTTGGCTCTTCGTTCGAAATTTTGAAACACAAGCATTCACGTTTAGAGTACTCTTGAACATTGAGGATTGACCTAAATAGACAACGTTAAATTTGACCTTGTATGTTTGAAACCTCATTAAATTATCCGCTTCTTTTTGAAATTTTGACACTTGAAAATCCTATAACTACGATTATTTTGGAATGGAGGAGCTAAATTAGAATCTATTTGGTACACGACTACATATGCTGTTATGTACAAAATCAGAGCAAATATTGTTTCCCCCATAATTTAGGTATGATTTACAAATGCCATGATATCAAATTCAAATAATTAATGGACTTCATGTTGAATTCGATTTTTTAAAACCACCTTAAGTTGAATACAAATGTATGCTAGTTCATAGGTAGCTATTTACAATGTTCATTGTGTAACTTTCGTATGTATAATGTGCTTTACACACACAACATGAACTATACTCACGTTTATATTCGATTGCTAAAGCGATGCATTGTCTGGAGTTCAAAAAACTAACTATGTGGATCAATTGTGTCGAATAATAACATAGACATGCTCCAATTCAATAGAATCTAGATGTCTGATGGATCAATGACCGTTCCTTACGCGAATTGCAAATATCATGATCCCATCCTAATATTTGGATACAATTTATATCTTTAATCAATGTATACAACAGTCTTGTACGTGTAGTTTCACTCTCCATCGGTGGTCTCTCACACATGCTCACACTCTCTCTCCCGAGGTGTCTTTCTCGCACACATGCTCTAGATATAACCCTCCCTCCCTCTCGTAACCATTTATGACTGTTTCACCAACCTTTATGACAAGCACTCTTCCTCTGGCAAGCATACACATGCACAATCCCCATCAACCCTTTCTATATACATAGACCTGCCTACGTGTCTCCTGTATGTACATTATCTTTAGGCCTGTCTCTCACGCATTGTCTCACACCTCTCTTCCTAATCGACGAGTATGATTCTAGAAGAGCATTCTGTAGGATGCCCCTTAAAGTTAGGTTGGATGAATAGTAATATCAGAGATAAAGGGGTTACCTTAGTCCGAGAACCTAGGGTTACAAATCCTAGCCGGCTTTGTCAGTGGACAAAGAGTCCTTCACAATTATGCTATCTTTGTCTTGTACGACTAGTCATCCATGGGTCTCCCTAAATGCGTCACGGGCCGACCAATGTGGCACAGGACGGACGAAGGGCCTCAGCTCGACCCACCTGACCTCACGCGGTGACACACCCTCTGCCCCCACATCTCGTTATCTTCTCACACCCACACATACCAACACAGACACCACACACAAAAAATATATTCTCCTGGTGCCTCTATCCACTCCACCCTTGCATATACAGACTCAAGGGAATTTCTCACCGTGACATCATATTCGTCTCTCTCTAGACCACTCTCATTTCTCGTGCTATCTCTCCCACGCCCCCCTGTCGGCCCCTCTATCCATGCCTCTCTCGAATACGTAATACACACACATACCTCTCTAGGCCCTGCCAAATGCATCAACTACACAATCACACATGTTACATCACGTACCCCATTGATCTAAAAAGCCCTCTCTCCACGTTTATTTCGCATACAACATTCCTTTTGAATAAAGTGTGGCCAAAAAAATGTTTTAGAATTTCTACATATATATAACATTACAAAGTTATATGGAGGAGTATGAACACTTGCATTGCATGGTGCCCACAAATGATATTTATTTCGCATTGTGAATTTGTATATTTTTATACTATATATAAAGTTAGTCATAATTAAGAGAAACGAAGAGCATCTCTCTCTCCATCGCATACGCCCCCCTCTACGCCCCTTTCACGTACACACACAAACTATCTCCAGGTCCTCTAAAAGTAAGCCCCCAGCACATTCACACATGTTTCATCTTTCTCTCGCGATATATACAGTGACGATCATTGTATGTGAAGCGAAAGCACAATACGTACATTGGACTTCAGAATCCACTGATTACGGTCACCATTTACGTTCTGTGGTTATTATACAGTCACAGGCTCACCGTACAACTCTGTATTTGCTCAATACACGACTAGTTGACCAGTTAAACGCTCCACGTGGCACCTCTAGTGTTGCATCACATTATCTCACTACCATCGGGCCCACCTGTCGGCTTGTATCTACTCTACATCTACATTCTTATAAAATACTAGCAAGATGCCCATGCGTTGCACGGAACATCAAGATGCATTTGTATGAGTAGTTTATCTTGTGGGAGAAAAGGATGAATAAGGGAAGGCCTTATTTGCAAGTGTGGAGAGGGGTGTGGGTATCTTTTTGCAAAATTGCCATAGTTTCCTTCCTATCCATCAGATATAGATCGGACGGCCTATATTGCAGGATGGCAGGCACACGATCATAACCGACTATGCTTTTTATAAGAGTAGGGATAAAATACACTCTTATAAAAAACAGAGTTGGTGATGATGGTGTGCCTGCCATCCTGCAATATAGGCTGTACGATTTATATCTGATGGATAGGAAAGAAACTATAGCAATTTTGCAAAAAGGTACCCACACACCTCGCCACATTTGCAAATAAGGCCTTCCCTCGTTCATCCTTTTCTCTCACAAGATAAACTAGTCATACAAATGCATCTTGATGTTACGTGCAACGCACGTGCATCTTTCTAGTAATAATGAAAACAAACGAGAAAAAAAATATTGGACAATGGTTTGAAGTCATGACCGCGGGCACAGCGGACAAGGTGGCCTTGTATTGGTATGCTGAGCCGTCTGTTTTAACACACATGAGCTGGTGTGGTGATTATACACACACGCACGCATGCACACGAACTTCATGCATGCACCACTCACACGAACACATGAACCCATGCACACATGCAACACTCACACGTACACATGCAGCCACGCATGCACGCAACACTCACACACAGACACGCACACATGCATGCACACACCAGTACACCACACAACCAACACACACTCTCACGCTCAAGTGCTCAACCTACACATGCATGCGCACACATTAGGCCCTGACGGACACATACACAACCAAGTGATTCCTGCGCACGGGGTGGAGTCCTGTCGTGTGTAACGCCCTCGATGCGGCTATATCTCCCACGTGTTGAAGCACGACTTAGAGGCATAACCGCATCGAAAGCAATGTCGCAAGTGAGGTAATCTTTGCAAACAACCCATGTAATACAATAAGGGAAAAGATATATAGTTGGCTTACAATCGCCACTTCACACAATTACATGAATAAAGCATAACATCATCCAAATACAATCAGGGCCCGACTACGGAGCCAAAATAAAAGAAGACTACCCCAAATGCTACACAGATCCCCGATCGACCCCAACTGGGCTCCACTACTGATCAATTAGAACGAAACAACACAAAGGACAAGATCTTCATCGAGCTCCTCCTGAGCTTGGTTGCATCATCTGCACGGTCTCATCGGCACCTGCAAGCTGTTTTTGGAAGTATCTGTGAGTCACGAGGACTCAGCAATCTCACACCCTCGCGATCAAGACTATTTAAGCTTATGGGTAAGGTAAAAGGTATGATGTGGAGCTGCAGCAAGCGACTAGCATATATGGTGGCTAACAAACGCAAATGAGAGCGAGAAGAGAAGGGAAAAGCACGGTCGAACAACTATGATCAAGAAGTGATCCTAGACAACCTACGTCAAGCATAACTCCAACACCGTGTTCACTTCCCAGACTCCGCTGGAAAGAGACCATCACGGTAACACACGCGGTTGATGTATTTTAATTAAGGTCATCTTCAGGTTTTCTACAACCGGACATTAACAAATTCCCATCTGCCCATAACCGCGGGCACGACTTTCGAAAGTTCAAATCCCTGCAGGGACGTCCCAACTTAGCCCATGACAAGCTCTCACGGTCAACGAAGGAATAGACCTCCTCCCGAGATATTCCGATCAGACTCGGTATCTCGGTTCTACAAGAACTTCGACAAGTTAAAACAAATCCAGCAACACCACCCAGATGTGCCGACAAATCCCGATAGGAGCTGCACATATCTCGTTCTCAGGGCACACCAGATGAGCAAGACGTCGGGTAGGCCAGCCTAGAGTTGCCCCTGGTAGCCCCGGACATCGCTCGGTTGGACCAACACTCAGAGGAGCACTGGCCCAGGGGGGGGGGGGGTTAAAATAATGATGACCCTTGGGCGCGCGACCCCCAAGGGAAAAGAAAAGGCTAGGTGGCGAATGGTAAAACCAATGTTGGGCATTGCTGGAAGAGTTTTACTCAAGGCGAACTATCAAGGGGTTCCCATTATTACCGAACCGCGTAAGGAACGCAAAATCCAGGAACATAACACCGATATGACGGAAACTAGGGCGGCAAGAGTGGAACAAAACACCAGGCATAAGGCCGAGCCTTCCACCCTTTACCAAGTATATAGATGCATTAATTAAATAAGATATATAGTGATATCCCAACAAGTAAACATGTTCCAACAAGGAACAACAACTCCATGTTCCAACAAGGAACAAACTTCAATCTTCACCTGCAACTAACAACGCTATAAGAGGGGCTGAGCAAAGCAGTAACATAGCCAAACAACGGTTTGCTAGGACAAGGTGGGTTAGAGGCTTGGTTCAACAATATAGGAGGCATGATAAGCAAGTGGTAGGTATCGCGGCATAGGCATAGCAAAAGAGCGAGCAACTAGCAAGCAAAGATAGAAGTGATTTCGAGGGTATGGTCATCTTGCCTGAAATCCCGCAAGGAAGAAGAACGAGTCCATGAAGAAGACAAACAGACGTAGTCGAACGGGTCCTCACAAATGCCACGTTATCGGAACCAACCCGAAGAAGCAACACCAGAAAGGAGCAAACAACATAGTAAAAACCAACACATAATCATGGCATGATGCACAATCAAGTATGATGCATGTCCGGTTTAATGAAGCATGGCATGACAAAGTGCACAAGCAATTCTACAAATTAAGTGGAGCTCACTATGCAACGAGTTGCATATTGACGAAACACCACACAAGTTATTTAGTCGCGATCTCGTTTATGTACCCATCGATATTAAATGTTGTTAAACATGGCAAGAGGTGTAGCATAGGAAAACTACCTACCTAGGCAAGTTTAAATGAGGCCGGAACAACAACCAACAAGTCCGGAAACTCCTCATATGCATATATTAGGTTTGGTGTTGTTCTGCCCTAAACCAAATTTTATAATTGTTAAACATGCAAAGTGATGCCACCATGTTAAAGTATGCAAAATTCTACCCCATTTACATATAAAGTTTATTAAAATCCGAGTTACGGTTATTTAGTTATGAAATAAAGCATTTAAGCATGACATAGGAGCAAATTTAAACAAACAGCCTTTTAAACATTTTAAACATAGATGAAAGTTGCATATTATGAGACTAGACAAAATTCTAAGCAACTTTCATATATAATGTTTTTACAAGTGATGCTTAGTTTGTGAGATATTAAATGAATGATCATGAGGGTCTTTTCTGTAAAACAGCACACTCTGGAAAATAGGAAAAACGTTCTGGAGAAAAAAAACAAGAAACAGGACAAAACTGGTCAGCCCAACAGGTAAAAAAAACAAGAGGGGGCGCTGGGGTGTGGCCTCACCATGGGCTCGGCCCAGTTCAGTGAAGAGGCTTGGGAAGGCCGACTGCTGGGCTCGGCTGGATTGGACGAGGAGGTGGAGGGGGCGTGGTCAACGCTCCAGGACGAGTGTTCGCCATCCCCAGACGCACAAGAGGCGGTCGAAGCAGGGGGCCGCGGGCGCTGAGACTCCAGAACAGGTCGTCAGAGCAGGGCCGACGGCGGCGCGCACGGGACACGGCGGAGATGAGCGGATCCGGGCGCGTGACGACATTCTCCGGCGAGGTGGCGGTGAGTGGAAAGCAGAGGAGGGTCAATGTGGTGTCGCTCCTGCAGCCTCCTCCTCGCGAATAGAGGCATGAGCAGGACTTGGCGGGATAGCAAAGAAGCTCCAGGCGGCTTGGCTTGAAGACGGACTTGGCGCGGGGTCGGGGAGGTCGCGTGGTTGCCGGAGACGCGTTGGGCCAGCTGCAACATTGTCGAAGACTCGGTCAGATCGAGCGAGGAGGCAGTCAATAGAAGCGGAACTTGGCACCGGGTGAAGCAGAAAGAGGACGGGGCAGTGGAACTTGGCGCGGCCGAGCGGGCGACGGCGAGCTCCTGCATCGGGACGTCCTTGGCGGCGGGCGGCATGGTTCGGCTCGAGACGATGCTGACGGAAGGCTGCAGGGAATCCCATGGAAGGCATCCGCATGGCAGATCAAGGCGACGGCGGGCACTGTTCGCACAGAACAGAGAGAGAGGGAGTCAGGTGAGGCAGAGAAAACTTCAGCGAAGAGAACGGGGAAGGGAGCAGGGGATGGCCTGGTGGTGCCTGCTCTGGCGAGCCCTGTGCAGAGGCAGCAGCCCTGGCTGCTCTGGTTGGGTCGCTGGTGGCATGGGAGATCAAGCAGAAGGGGATCTGGGAGGATCCCGAGGTGGGGGGTTTGAGGGTGGCGGCGGCGAGAAGGAATGATGGGACATCTCTCCTTGATTTTAGGGTTGCCCCGATATTTATATAGCAGGTGGATTAAATTAGGGGCTATCCGGTCCCTTCGATCGTTATCGGACGGATGGGAAAAATAGGTTAGGTAGCCCAAGCAGAAAAACGGAGACGTTTTGTAGATGTTAGGCGATGATCCGGACACAACGGTGGCGACAGTCCGGGTCGGGTTCGGGACAACTTCCGGAACACGCACGAGGGGTTCGATGCACTGTGTAGAGATGGTAGGCATGGTCTAGGTGAACTGTGGAGAGGTTGAGAGGAGAGAAGAGAGAGAGAGGGCCGGACAGCAGTTTCCGGAGACCGAAAATGTCCGACGATACACCAGCTATACTGCCGCTATAGTTTAACGGTTGGGCTATCAAACGAACTCCGAATGCGATGAAACTTGACAGGCGGTCTATCTACACTATAATAAGACCACACACCAACTTTCGTCCCATTTCGAGAACATTTTCCGGCCACTTACAAAATAATATTTCGGACATGCCGCGGGCGCGTGCGAGTGTGGTTGGGCTCAGAACGGACAACGGACGTAACGAGGAGACCGAGACGGATGCAAGTTTTGAAAACATGATGATGCAATGAGGATGATGACATGATGAAATGCAACACGCAGGCAAATGACATGGCAACAACAGCGAATAACTGGAAGACACATGGCGCAACGGTCTCGGGGCGCTACATCGTGCCTGTGTAAATTTGTGTTTATCTGACCTTTTCCCTATGCAAACTGATAGGTGGGACCCACAAGGTACATGGTCAATTTAACTAGTCAACATGGTGCCACGCAGACTATTTGGCCGGTCAACAGAGTGCAATCCGATGCTGAACCATGAGCAAGTGACCGTATAATCACCGCAAAACATATATAGTGACCGTAATTAGCTTATTCTGAAGTTCGGTGAACGTATTACGCTTTCTCTCTGTAGGCCCTCCAAAACCACATCTCTACACGTTCTTGCATGTTACATCTAACAACTATGCAGTACATCACTACTACTACTACACTCTAACACAATAAATCATATGTGTTTTCATTTTACTAGATATCATATTGTTACTTAATTATTCAGTTTGCATACATTAAAATTTCCTTTGAAATGTATGGCCAGTATCATATACCGCGGGGGAAAAATCCCGCCCTTTCCTGTTCAATCGGGTTTGTATCGATGGATCGTGGGAAACAGCAAAACTATAGTACTATATACAGTAAAAGTGACAGTTCGTTGGGTCGTTGTGTCGTGTACTCCTCCGTTGTAAGAGTGGAGCGCTCGCTTTCATAAATCTTCTAGCCCCTTTCGCAGACATGTGGGGCATTAAGCTACCAGTTCCACGTGCCATACTAGAATACAGTGCAGAACAGCCGGGGTGAAGCACCCAGTCATGGCACCGGCGTAGTAATGAGCAATGAGGCGTCAAATCACCAAGCTGCACCTTTCCCGCAGTTAAGTTGGAGGGACGAAGTAATAATGCTAAAAAAGAAGTTGGAGGGATGAAGCAACCATCATTTCACTCGTTGCTGAATCCGCTTCTCCCTCATCTTCTTCAAGTTAACCACGTGTTGCTTCTGCCGTTGTTCTGCCTCATGTGGGAAGCAGATCGGCTTGGTAAAGCACTGACATGTGGGACCACATGTTAGCAAACTGCCAGGACAACATCCCCTAAAAATAAGAACCTCCCCCGCCATCCACGCGGCAAAATCACCTCCTTTTTACTAATCTTGATTCTATAATTTTTTAGATCAATATAATTGAGATTTGTATAGATAGCACATAGGAGCAAAACCAAGTGGTACAGTTAAGGGCATCCACAATGTGTTGCCAAATGTGAAAATAGCTTTTGGCATCGTGGGAACGATTGTGGACGGTGTTGCCAAAGCCAAAAGGATGGAACCGAAGCTCCCTGATTGATTGATTGAAGGAATAGAAAAATGCAACGTCTCTCCTCTTTCTCCCATGCTTGGACGCATGTACAGTATAGAGGATAGAGTCTACTCCCCTGGCCCTTCTATCACAAATCACAAAGTATTGAGGCGTCAAATCACAAAGCACGGACGAAGCAACCATCATTTCACTCTTTGCTGACTCCGCTTCTCCACCGTCTTCTTTGAGAAACCATCTCACCGAACTAAGCTAGACTGACGACGCTATTGTGTACGAGTAGTACTAGTACAATTATGCGTCCTTTGGTTCAACGGACTTCCTGGATGCAAATAAGGCAGTTGTCTCGGCTTGTAGGCGACACTTGCGAACGACTTACCGTGGTCTCCCTCAATGGTGTTCTCCATCGAACACACTTCGCCAAACCACAACGTTTTAGATATCGTTGACGTCACCGCAATGGGGAAGGAAGTCAAATATAGTTACAACCTCTATTTTTTGCACACAAGGCCAGTATATCAAAATTACAATTTGCAAAAGGCCACTAACACTAATCGAGGCAAAATTGATGGGGTTTGCCTCGTACTAGCAACCAAGGACAATAATATCCCTTGCATGCATGCGGAAGTGAGAAGGTTGGTTTGCATGGCGCTGCATTAATCAAGCGATGAGGAGTGAGATGGTTAGCTCTTTGGGCTTTGGAGAAAAAAATACGCATTAATATTGACATGTGAAACGAGGATTTGTATCGATTATTCCCGCGAAGGAAAACCCCGCCTTTCTTTTTTAACACTAGTACTCCTAGTACGTAGTACTACGTACTTATCCTGTTTGGGTCTAGGCCTTGCATTGACATACTTCGCCACACATTTTTGCCAAGCTTGCCTAAAGTTTGCAAAATGAAAAGGAGGTACACTCTCTCACGGCTGTCGCGGTCGCACCGCACCCTCACACAGTCGCTCTTGCACACCGCGGTCGCACCGCACACTCACATGCACAGTCGCTCTTGCACGCCGCAACCCAACCAAGGGAACGTACCCTCACTGACACGTGCTGTCGCATGTGAACAAACCAAACTCAGCCATCCTACCACTGACACATAATTTTCGTTCATAGAGTATGTTTATCCAACCGCATGTTGGGGAGTATCCGTACGGCCCGTGCGGTGGTCTGTTGGGGAAGAAGAAGAGGTGAGGAAGAAGGGTTAGGAGACGTAGGATATTCATCCAACCGCCTGAAATGGTAGACCGACCCAAGTCAGGCGACTTGCATAACAATATATGTTTTTACTACACAGCAAAAGATCCATAAAAACAACAACATAAAGAAAAACTTTCACTGCTCGCAGAACGAGACGGCCTCGTCGTCTTTGGCTGTCGGCATGAACCAGCCGTAGCTCCCGACGTGTGTCTCCGCATCGTGGTTGTCCTCGGCCTCTAGCTACTCGTTCACGTGGAGCGTGCAGGCGCTCTGCATGGACGAGAGCACCGCCCGGTTCAAGTCGAGGACGTCCGGTTCTGCCTGCAGGAGGGCCTCGAGGGCAGCGGCATCCGCACGCTCCGCGTCGAGTCGAGCCTCCGTCGCCTGGTTCAAGTCGAGGACGTCCGGTTCCGCTTGTAGGAGGGCCTCGATGAGAGCGGCATCTGCGCGCTCCGCGTCGAGTTGAGCCTCTGCTGCCCGGTTCAAGTCCAGGACGCCCGGTTCTGCCTGCAGGAGGACCTCGATGGCAGCAACATCTGCGCGCTTCGCCTCAAGTTGAGCCTCCGCCGCCCGGTTCACATCCACGACATCCGGTTCTGCCTCCAGGAGAGCCTCAGTGGCAGCGGCATGCGCGCGCTCCACGTCGAGTCGAGCCTCTGCCTCTAGGTCCTCCTTTAGTATCGCCAGGTTGAACCGCTGGTCCGCTTGCACCATGGGGGACTCGGACGCCGGCACGAAGTCGACGTCCATCGTCTCATACCCATCGGGGGCCTTCTGCGCCGTGACCTCCGCCATGAACATTTGATCGGCTTCCTCCTCCTCGTAGCTTGGCTCCAGAGAACTCGGGGGTTGGCCCGCCGCAAAGCGAGCTTGGGAATGGAGGTCTCTGGCACCGACCGCCGCCATGATTTCTGCGCAGCGCTCCGGCATCAGCATCTTGTAGTATGTGATCTTGCGGCGCACCATGGCTTTCCGGCGAACTAGGGGACACTTGATGCGGGCTAGGGTTTCGAAAGGTGGGGGAAGGGGCTGGAGATTAGGTGTGGTTTTAGGGCAGTGGCTGGCGTAGGCCGAGCAGCGAAGGTTCCGATGACAATCGGTCAATCGGTTTTGACTGTAAATCGCTCTTGTCCCGTTCACATTGCAGCCCGGCACACTGGACCCTCCATGTCGCTCACCGAATGGAACGCGCTTCGTCTTGCATTTTCGCTCGCTTGTGTGACCGCAGTTGAGAGCAAACCGACGTCCCTCCCCCTCCCCCGCCCGCGTCATTTTATGCGGAGTAAATAAAAACAAAGGGAGTATACTACGGATGAGGATCCCCTGACGTGGCGGAACCCATTGAGTAACTGACATGCGAGGCCTAGCAAGCATGGGGTCTGCCAGTAAGTGACCGAAAGGGAGGGTAAGGAAGGGATACAAATGTGAAAGGAGCTTCCAATGGTATAATTTTCA
Organism: Triticum dicoccoides; assembly: GCF_002162155.2. Lineage (NCBI taxonomy): Eukaryota > Viridiplantae > Streptophyta > Magnoliopsida > Poales > Poaceae > Triticum > Triticum dicoccoides. The sequence goes on from NC_041392.1 coordinate 365,951,925, forward strand.
CATTATACATCTCATGTACTATTAATCTTGTCAATAGTCAAATGCGGTTTTGAAAAACGCATTAGAGCATGGTTAATAATATAGCCAGCCGATGGCTATAAGGAACTGCCATGTCATCTATAGCCATCATCTATTATATGCACTCATACAGTAATGTGGGCTATAAGGATGGCTATTTCCCGCAAAAAAATTATAAGGTTGGCTATTGTATTAGTACTTTTTTCCATCTCCTCTCCTATCCATCTCTTTCTTCATATTTATTGTGCGTATTTAACTAGGAATGCGTATATAGCTAGGCTCTTGCATGAGAGCTCACTCCCCTTAGTTTTTCACATCTCTCTCCTCCACATAGGCCCAATATAAATGGAAGGAGGGAGTACAACTATGAGCACTGCATACTCTAGTACTGATGTTGTCAGTACTCCACTAGTACTATTGGATAGGGAGCTTAAAAAAAGTTACTATTGGACTGGCTATACGTGGCGAAATCCTAGTAGGAAGAGCATGCGCGAGAACAATCACATGCACGTGGTTGAAAACAAATTGGAAACCATCTCAAGTACAAATCTAGGAGTATGTACGAATCTAACAATATTGATTGGGCGTTGTTGAATGTTGATACTTTTTTTTATCAAAGTAGAGATACTTTGAATACACATAAAACTTATATGTAAACTAGAAAGGATAGGAGGAACTATATTGTATGTTCAAAAACGAAACAAACACTGAATACCCTTTATATATGATTTGCGGATGCTATGATCACCGGTTCAAAATTTTGAATCCACCTTAGGTATCACACATGCCCCCACTCGTTCTCTCTCGATTTCAACTTGGGGTCCGGAGATCAATTGAAAGAGGACTAGGGTGGGTACAATACTTTCGTTTCGCTTATGAACATACAATATACTCCCTCTCATCCCCACAGACCCCCCTGCGGGTCATTTCTATCATAGAAACAGACCAAACCTTTGTCTCCTTGCACGACACACAATTGATCTCGTCAACGTGTGTCGGGGCATGAACCGAATTGGATGTCAAAACTAAGATGCGAAGCGACACGTAGTGGAGGCAAAGTGAAACTTCAAATGAACCGTTTGTTTGTATGCATGTCAGACAAATTACAAATAAACATTGGAAATTCAAGCATGGTCTAGGCCCACATGCGAATGATACTCGGCGGAATGTTCAAATGAGGTATGCTGGAGGATGGACTCGACTGGAGGGCGACATGATCGATGGAGAAGAGGGTTGGAGAGGAATGAGAAATAAGTAAATGCCACATGATTATAATTGAATGGCTCAAATAAACAATAAGTTGTCTCGCTTGGCCTACATAGTGAAAGGCCTAATGCGCAACGTGGAGCACTGACGCTCGAATAAGGCCGGGAGAACAGGGAAACCGACATGTGGGGCACACCTGTCGGGACGACGTAGCGCAAACTAGTCCAATGGAGGAGCTAGCCCACGACCTCCTCGCCACCGGCAATCGTTCATGTGGGTCGTGGGGGACAACAGCGTGGCGCAGCTCCAGTACCACTTCTGGACAAGGCGACCGCGGTGAGCGACACGCTCATTGTCGCTAGACACGGTCGGTTTCAGTGTGCCGAGGGTGGCATTAGTACTATGGCACGACCAACAGTATGTTTGGTTTGTGCCCAAGGTTGCCCCGTCAAATCATTGGGTAGCCAAAATTTTGGTTGAGGTTTTGGTTGCCCATGATTTCGCCGACATCGGCAAGAAAAATGAACTAGAGTTGGCCAGAGTTCATTGGCATGCCACGGCGAAGAGGCGGCGGGGCTGGAGCGGTCCGGTGGCGGCGCGGGCGGTTGGTGGCGAAGGCCGGGCGGCGGGGCGCAGATCCGGGCCCAGGCGGGCCTGCCTCGGGTCCGTCGGGCCGCGGGAGGAGGCGCGGTGAGGTGGGGCGCGGTGCGGGCGACGTGGCACCGCGGGATTGGAGGAGGGAGTCGGCGGAGCTGATGTGTCGCCCCGGGATTGGTCCGGGCGACGTGGCTGAGGCGGCGGACATGTCCGACGCAGACGAATTTGTCTGGCGGCGTGAGGTGGACAAAGGTTAGGGTTTATCTGCGCGAGAATTTCGGAGGGAGACACATATATATAGGTACAGGGAGCTAGGAGAGTCCAAATGAGGTGCGGTTTTCAGCCACGCGATCGTGATCGAACGATCTAGATGATGGAGAGGGTTTAGGTGGGTTTTGGGCCAAATTGGAGGGGTGTTGGGCTGCAACACACACGAGGCCTTTTCGGTCCCTCGGTTAACCGTTGGAGTATCAAACGAAGTCCAAATGATACGAAACTTGACAGGCGGTCTACCGGTAGTAAACCAAGGCCGCTTGGCAAGTCTTGGTCCAATCCGGAAATGTTTAATCACCACACATGAAAGAAAGCTAGAATTGACCACCGGAGGAGAACGAAGCGCCGGAATGCAAAACGGACAACGGGGAAAATGCTCGAATGCATGAGACGAACACGTATGCAAATGAAATGCACATGATGACATGATATGCAATGCAAGACACACAAGCAATGACAAGGCAACAACAGCGAATAACTAGACGACACCTGGCACATCGGTCTCGGGGCGTTACAACACTCCACCACTACGAGAGGATCTCGTCCCGAGTTCTAGAATGGCACCGGAGGAACAAACGGAATAGACAAGAGGAGAGGTAAAACTAAGTTGCTTCATTGACAAACGAGTGAAACCAAAGAACCTTGAAAAGGTTGAACAAATTGAAAGAAATAAAACAATGGAGAAGAACAAAGTTGAAAGCACTCCGTTAAGAAAGAGGAATAAGAAAGAACCGATTCGGGTAGCACTTCGGTTGAAAAGAGATGAAGACTTGATGAAATGAGAGCACTTGAGCAAAAGGTACCCAACGCTCCGGTTAAGTGGATAGCCACGAAAAGAACACGATCCAAGATGATGAGAGAAAAGAGCAACATCACAATGGCTCCGGAACAAAAGAATAGAAGATAGATAATTGAAATAGAAGAATGGAGAGGAAAATGCCAACTTCTGCCACAAAAGAGCTTGAAAAGGCATCTATAGGAGAAGGGTCAAATGGAGTTGTTGGAAACCAACAACGAAAGAATAAGCTTGATATGGTCTTATGGATTACATCTGAAATTATGAGGTGGCAACCTGCCACTCACGGGAAAAGAATTGGATTGATATGAACGAGGAGACGAGAAACTTATTTCACCGGGAGGATTAATGAAGAACTTGCAGTATTTATGAGCACCATAGATAGCAACAGTCCTTAGGGATGGCTTTAGGTGCAATATAACACAAGATAACTCCAATGACGAGATTGATGGATTTAAAATATCTCATTCTTGACAACATGTGAATCATGAAAACATGAGCTCAAATTATCAAAATGACATAATACCACCTCCAATAATATGGAAGAAAGAATTGCACTCCGGATAGCAAGAAGAAGAAAACTTGAGTTCCCCTGAAAAGAATCTTGACGAACACTTCGAGAAGGAATTAAATCCTTGATGAACCATCATAAAGAACCTTCATGAAGAACTCCGGTAACCTGGCTCTGATACCAACTTGTAACGCCCTCGATGCGGCTATATCTCCCACGTGTCGAAGCATGACTTAGAGGCATAACCGCATTGAAAGCAATGTCGCAAGTGAGGTAATCCTCGCAAACAACCCAGGTAATACAATAGGGGAAAATATACATAGTTGGCTTACAATCGCGACTTCACACAAATACATGAATAAAGCATTACATCAACCAGATACAATCAAGGTACGACTACGGAACCAAAATAAAAGAAGAACCCCAAATGCAACAAAGGTCCCCGATCAACCCCAACTGGGCTTGATGAGGACATCAATACCATTGTTACACCCACAGCCCCTACTGTTACATATACTGGACAAATTACTAGAGCTCGCGCACGCCAATTAAATTACCAGGTACTTTCGTTTCTTGGTAATGATTCTAATGTTCATGAGATTATGATGCTGCCTAAATTGGATACATTTGTTTTGCTTACAAATGAAGGGCCTAGCTTGGAGAAGGATGAACATTGGAGCAAGAACACACATGGAGTTGATGGCATGCGCAAGGGGATCAAGAACGGAGTTACAAGTGATGATTTCAGGACTTTGAAGCCGCCATAAGGAGTGCATGAAGCCTTGGACGAAATATACAAGATGACACTTCATAATATTCGTCCATAGGCTATTCTAGGTGCTGCGTCACCTTATTAATGGGCCAGGCCCATGTAATTTTGAAATACTTAAGTATTGGCTATTTTTAGAGTCCGTATGTGTGGGGAAACAAGAGTTAGGGTTGGTTTCGGACCCCACCCTCAAGGGCCACGAAATTCCCCCCTCTTCCTCCATATATACAGCCCTTAGGGCGTCGTTTAGACTTTGGGTTTTGTTTAGATTAAAAGTTCGCCATAGCTGCAACTTCGCGTACTTCGTTTGTGTCGAACGACCAGACCAAGACGTCACAGAACCCCACCTTGATCAATAAAGTTTTCATCTTATATTCGCAATATCCCGATTGCAATCTCAGTTTCTTGCTTGTTCTTCGTTTGCTCGCAGGAAACAGACCCTCGTGGTCAGGTTGATCGTGCTCCGGCGTGGTCAATAACCCTTGGAAGTTGGTTTAGCGATTGCTAAGGCGCGACGTCTCGCACGTTCGTAGTCGGATCGTCAAGGTCGACTCCCACAGAAAACGATAGCCACCATCTCATCGAAACATCGGGACACCTTAGCCTCTATCAAGTGGTATCAGATTTCCAGGTTGCTCGGTGAGATTTTATAGTTTTTCGTAGATTAGATCGAGTCTGTTCTTCATACCTACAGTTGACGAAAAAGCTAGAAAAAAAAATTAGGGTTAGTTCCTCATATCCGAACCAATCTGAGCCTTTGCATAATATTTTTAGGGTTTTTGCTTTGTTGAATTTGCGGTTGCATCGTCGTGTCAAGTTGGTGGTCTTAGAGTCTAGTCTTTTAGAGTTTCGAGTTCTGGTCATACGTTGTCACGCCGCCGCCGCACCATCATCATCGCCCATCTACCACTTTTGCTTATCCGCCACCACTCTGAATCCATATCCATATACCACCACCAATCCGTATCCATATACCACCACCAATCTGTATCCATATACCACCACCGCTACCATATACCACCACCGCTGCCATATACCACCACCATATATCCACCACCAATCCGAGTTCTTCTCATATTAGGTTTGTTCTTGAGATCAATCTAAATTCCGATTCGTGTTTCCTTACCTGCGTAGGTCTCGAAAAAAAAAGAGTTTGGAGACCCCCGGGCAGTTTTTAGGCCAAAATTTTCACGGGCAAATTTTTTTCCCTATCCTATTTTTAGGCTTTTCTGAGTCTTTTGAGCCACGTGCCATCATAGTGATTTTTTGTCACACTTTTTCGTCGTCGCTGCCCTGATTTTCGAAAAAAAGAGTAAAAAAAAATCCGTGAAGAACATGAAGAACATGGTGAGGAGACCTTGGCTCTTATTACACGTGAAGAACATGGTGGAGACGATTCTGATCATGAGACACAATACATGGCTCCTGAAGATGCTGACAGGTATGAATGTTTAGTTGCTCAACGTGTTTTGAGTGTGCAGGTTACACAAGCTGAGCAAAATCAGAGGCATAATTTGTTCCATACAAAGGGAGTTGTGAAGGAACATTCTGTTCGCGTGATCATAGATGGAGGGAGCTGCAATAACTTGGCTAGCATGGAGATGGTGGAGAAGCTATCTCTCACCACAAGACCATATCCACATCCTTACTACATCCAATGGTTCAACAACAGCGGCAAGGTTAAGGTAACACGTACTGTTCGTGTGCATTTTAGTATCTCTACATATGCTGATTATGTTGATTGTGATGTGGTACCTATGCAAGCATGTTCCTTATTACTTGGTAGACCATGGCAATTTAATAAAAATTCTGTACACCATGGTAGAAACAATCAGTATACTCTTGTTCATAATGATAAGAATATTACTTTGCTTCCTATGACTCCTGATTCCATTTTGAAAGATGATATTAATAGAGCTAATAAAGCCAAACAGGAGACAAATAAGAGTGAAAATCAGATTGTGGCAAAAGAATTTGAGCACCAAATGAAGCCTAATAATAAACCATCTACTGTTGTTTCTGAAATTAAATTGAAAAGTGCATGTTTACTTGCCACCAAATCTGATATTGATGAGCTAGATTTTAGCAAATCTGTTTGCTATGCTTTTGTGTGCAAAGAGGCATTATTTTCATTCGAGGACGTGCCTTCCTCTTTGCCCCCTGCTGTCACTAACATTTTGCAGGAGTTCGCTGACGTCTTTCCACAAGACGTGCCACCGGGATTACCACCTATTCGAGGGATTGAGCATCAAATTGACTTAATTCCCGGTGCTTCACTACCCAACCGTGCACCATACCGTACCAATCCAGAGGAGACGAAGGAGATTATGCGTCAAGTACAAGAACTGCTCGACAAAGGTTATATACGCGAATCCCTTAGTCCTTGTCCTGTTCCTATCATTTTAGTGCCGAAAAAGGATGGTACGTCGCGTATGTGCGTTGATTGTAGAGGCATTAATAATATTACTATTCGTTATCGTCATCCTATTCCTAGGCTAGATGATATGCTTGATGAATTGAGTGGCTCTACAATATTCTCCAAAGTTGATTTGCGTAGTGGATACCATCAAATTAGTATGAAATTGGGTGATGAATGGAAAACAACATTTAAAACTAAGTTTGGATTATATGAGTGGTTAGTCATGGCTTTTGGGTTAACTAATGCACCTAGTACTTTCATGAGGTTAATGAACGAAGTTTTACGTGCTTTCATTGGACGATTTGTGGTAGTTTACTTTGATGACATATTGATTTATAGCAAATCTTTGGAGGAACATTTGGAACATTTATGTGCTGTTTTTATTGCTCTACGTGATGCACGTTTGTTTGGAAACCTTGGAAAGTGCACCTTTTGCACCGACCGAGAATCTTTTCTTGGCTATGTTGTTACTCCAGAGGGAATTGAAGTTGATAAAGCCAAGATTGAAGCTATTGAGAGTTGGCCGCAGCCCAAAACGGTCACACAAGTGAGGAGTTTCCTTGGCCTCGCTGGTTTCTATAGGCGTTTTGTGAGAGATTTCAGCACCATTGCTGCACCTCTCAACGAGCTTACAAAGAAGGATGTGCCTTTTGTTTGGGGTACCGCACAGGAAGAAGCCTTCACGGTATTGAAAGATAAGTTGACACATGCTCCTTTACTCCAACTTCCTAATTTCAATAAGACTTTTGAGCTTGAATGTGATGCTAGTGGAATTGTATTAGGAGGTGTGTTATTACAAGATGGAAAACCTGTTGCATACTTTTTTGAAAAATTGAGTGGGCCTAGTCTGAACTATTCTACTTACGATAAAGAATTATATGCTCTTGTTCGGACCTTAGAAACATGGCAACATTATTTATGGCCCAAGGAATTTGTTATACATTCTGATCATGAATCTTTGAAACACATTAAAAGTCAAGCAAAACTGAACCGTAGACATGCTAAATGGGTTGAATTCATTGAGACTTTCCCTTATGTCATTAAACACAAGAAGGGTAAAGAAAATGTTATTGCTGATGCCTTGTCTCGTCGTTATACTATGCTTTCACAACTTGACTTTAAAATATTTGGTTTGGAGACCATCAAACATCAATATGTTCATGATGCTGAATTTAAAGATGTATTGCAGAATTGTAAGGAAGGGAGAACTTGGAACAAGTTCGTTCTTAACGATGGATTTGTGTTTCGTGCTAACAAGCTATGCATTCCAGCTAGCTCCGTTCGTCTTTTGTTGTTGCAGGAGGCGCATGGAGGAGGATTAATGGGACACTTTGGCGTCAAGAAGACGGAGGATATACTTGCTACACATTTCTTTTGGCCAAAGATGAGACGGGATGTTGAGCGTTTTGTTGCTCGCTGCACGACATGTCAAAGAGCTAAGTCATGACTCAATCCTCATGGTTTATATATGCCTTTGCCTGTACCTAGTGTTCCTTGGGAGGATATATCTATGGACTTTGTTTTAGGTTTACCTCGAACAAAGAAGGGGAGGGATAGCATATTTGTTGTCGTGGATAGGTTCTCGAAAATGGCACACTTTATACCATGTCATAAAAGCGATGATGCTGTTAATGTTGCTGATTTGTTCTTTCGTGAAATTATTCGCTTACATGGTGTGCCAAATACTATTGTTTCAGATCGTGATACTAAATTTCTTAGCCACTTTTGGAGATGTTTATGGGCTAAGTTGGGGACTAAGCTGGTTTTTAGTACTACTTGTCACCCTCAAACTGATGGACAAACTGAAGTAGTCAATAGAACATTGTCTACTATGCTTAGGGCTGTTTTGAAGAATAACAAGAAAATGTGGGAAGAATGCTTGCCTCATATTGAATTTGCTTATAATCGTTCATTGCATTCTACTACTAAGATGTGCCCTTTTGAAATTGTGTATGGTTTCCTACCTCGTGCACCTATTGATTTGTTGCCTCTTCCATCTTCGGAGAAGGTTAATTTTGATGCTAAAGAACGTTCTGAATTGATTTTAAAAATGCATGAGTTAACTAAGGAAAACATTGAGCGTATGTATGCTAAATATAAACTTGATGGAGATAAGGGTAGAAAAAATGTTGTGTTTGCGCCTGGAGATCTTGTTTGGTTACATTTGCGTAAAGATAGATTTCCTAATCTGCGCAAATCAAAGCTAATGCCACGTGCTGATGGTCCTTTTAAGGTGTTAGAGAAAATAAATGATAATGCATATAAACTTGAGCTACCTGTAGATTTTGGGGTTAGTCCCACTTTTAACATTGCAGATTTGAAGCCTTATTTGGGTGAGGAAGATGCGCTTCCGTCGAGGACGACTTCATTTCAAGAAGGGGAGGATGATGAGGACATCAATACCATTGTTACACCCACAGCCCCTACTGTTACATATACTGGACCAATTACTAGAGCACGCGCACGCCAATTAAATTACCAGGTACTTTCGTTTCTTGGTAATGATTCTAATGTTCATGAGATTATGATGCTGCCTAAATTGGATACATTTGTTTTGCTTACAAATGAAGGGCCTAGCTTGGAGAAGGATGAACATTGGAGCAAGAACACGCATGGAGTTGATGGCATGCGCAAGGGGATCAAGAACGGAGTTACAAGTGATGATTTCAGGACTTTGAAGCCGCCATAAGGAGTGCATGAAGCCTTGGACGAAATATACAAGATGACACTTCATAATATTCGTCCATAGGCTATTCTAGGTGCTGCGTCACCTTATTAATGGGCCAGACCCATGTAATTTCGAAATACTTAAGTATAGGCTATTTTTAGAGTCCGTATGTGTGGAGAAACAAGAGTTAGGGTTGGTTTCGGACCCCACCCTCAAGGGCCACGAAATTCCCCCCTCTTCCTCCATATATACAGCCCTTAGGGCGTCGTTTAGACTTTGGGTTTTGTTTAGATTAAAAGTTCGCCATAGCTGCAACTTCGCGTACTTCGTTTGTGTCCAACGACCAGACCAAGACGTCACAGAACCCCACCTTGATCAATAAAGCTTTCATCTTATATTCACAATATCCCGATTGCAATCTCAGTTTCTTGCTTGTTCTTCGTTTGCTCGCAGGAAACAGACCCTCGTGGTGAGGTTGATTGTGCTCCGGCGTGGTCAATAACCCTCGGAACTTGGTTTAGCGATTGCTAAGGCGCGACGTCTCGCACGTTCGTAGTCGGATCGTCAAGGTCGACTCCCACAGAAAACAATAGCCACCATCTCATCGAAACATCGGGACACCTTAGCCTCTATTAGGGCTCCACTACTGATCAACTAGAACGAAACAACACAAAGGACAAGATCTTCATCGAGCTCCTCCTGAGCTAGGTTGCGTCATCTGCACGGTTCAACGCACCTGCAAGCTGGTTTTCGAAGTATCTGTGAGCCACGGGGACTCAGCAATCTCGCACCCTCGCGATCAAAACTATTTAAGCTTATGGGTAAGGTAAAGGTATGAGGTGGAGTTGCAGCAAGTGACTAGCATATATGGTGGCTAACATACGCAAATGAGAGCGAGAAGAGAAGGCCAAGCACGGTCGATAAAAATATGATCAAGATGTGATCCTAAAACAACCTACGTCAAGCATAACTCCAACACCGCGTTCACTTCCCGGACTCCGCCGGAAAGAGACCATCACGGTTACACACGCTATTGATTCATTTTAAATAAGTTAAGGTTCAAGTTATCTACAACCGGACATTAACAAATTCCCATCTGCCCATAACCGCGGGCACAGCTTTCGAAAGTTCAAATCCCTGCAGGGGAGTCCCAACTTAGCCCATGACAAGCTATCACGGTCAACGAATGAATAGACCTCCTCCCAAGATGTTCCGATCAGACTCGGTATCTCGGTTCTTCAAGACACTTCAACAGGTTAAAACAAGACCAGCAACACCGCCCGAATGTGCCGAAAAATCCCGATAGGAGCTGCACATATCTCTTTCTCAGGGCACACTCAGATTGTCTTAGGTACGGGTAGGCCAGCCCATAGTTGCCCCTGGTGGCCACCGGCAGCTGACAGGTGGACCAACACTCAGAGGAGCACTGGCCCGGGGGGGTTAAAATAACGACGACCCTTGAGTCTGCAGAACCCAAGGGAAAAAAGGCTAGATGGCAACTGGTAAAACCAAGGTTGGGCATTGCTGGAAAAGCTTTAATCAAGGCAAACTATCAAGGGGTTCCCATTATAACCCAACCGCGTAAGGAACGCAAAATCCGGGAACATAACACCGATATGACGGAAACTAGCGCGGCAAGAGTGGAACAAAACATTAGGCGAGAGGCCGAGCCTTCCACCCTTTACCAAGTATATAGATGCATTAAGATAGCATAGCAATATAATGATATCCCAACAAGTAAATAAATGTTCCAACAAGGAACGGCCTTCGATCTTCACCTGCAACTAGCAACGCTATAAGAGGGGCTGAGCAAAGCGGTAACATAGCCAATCAACGGTTTGCTAGGACATGGAGGGTTAGAGGTTTGACATGGCAATTTGGGAGGCTTGAAAGCAAATGGTAGGAATCGTAGCATTGGCATAGCGAAAGAGCGCGGAATCTAGCATAGCAAAGATAGTACTGATTTCGAGGGTATGATCATCTTGCCTGCACAATTGTCAGAGTTGACTGGATCCTATTGCTATGCGGGATGCGATGCGGGATGCATATGCAAGATATGACAGGAAATGCAAGAACCTGGCCTCAACTTGTAAATCCAAGTGTGCCACTGGAAAGATGAGATGAAATCGCTTGAAAACGATATAAAGATCATCGGAATCGGAGTTACGGTTTGGAAATGGCAAGCGATTCGAATATGACACCAGTCTGCGATTTACAGCAAGTAGCCATCTAAATGCAATGAGATGAACATGCTACAGCACCCAAACATAACAAAAAAATACATGGCAGAGATGCATTCAAGATGCTTAACAAAAGTCTACCACTGAGTCACGGCCAATTCATCCATTAACACGTTCAAACAAGCATGGCAAAAATGCATATGGCAAACAGATCTCAGACTTTGTGAAATCAACACTTGTCTGGAATTTCAGATCAGGTAGCCCACTTCGGAGCAACAAAACTACATGCTACAGGACCTGAACATGGCAAAGTAAAGCATGGCATGGAGCTACTCAAAGAGCTTAACAAAAGTCCATTAGTGACCTTGAGCCAAAAGGGATCAGAAAATACAATTGCAAGCATGTGAACATAGCAAAAACATAATCAGTTTTCAGACTTAGTGAAAACTGGAACATGCTGAAACATAACTCAAGTAGGCATGTTTACGAGCTCGATGCACTCAATATGGTGCAAGTCATGACCAACTAAGCATACACCTATTAAGAACACACAAATTGCAAGCTAGACATGGCAAGAACAATAGCATAGCATGCACGGATCAACTACAACAACACCGGCAAACTTGCAAACAAGTTGACAATCTACCCAGATTCACGAAGTAGCAAAAGTAGAGCTCGATTGACTCAAGCTAGGGTTCTCCATAATTGCAAACAAAGACATGGATGGATAGAGCACTGCAATATTAACAAAACATCCTTACTGATCATCCTCAAAAGAGGCACGGATCACTCGGAAACAACATGAACATATGGCCTCATGAGATAAACAGCTCAAGGACTTAGTGGAAATGCCAAGTCCCTGAAATCAGAATTAACAAGTGCACCACTTTGCAAGCTTGTACTAGTCACCACACACATCACAAAAATACATGGGTTGCACCTCTGGAAAGATGACAAAACCCTTAACAAAACATATGTAGAACATCAGGGCATATCATGCACACATTAATCATGGCAAAAATGACAAAAAGCTAAACGGAGTAGCAGATCTGACAATTATCTCAGGTAGCCCTCTTCTAATGGCATTTCGGGCATCAAGATGAACTCAAATGAAAATGATGCAATGGAATGAAATGATGTACTCTCTGAGATGAACATTTCGATATGCTATATGCATGAATCGGATCTACGGATGATGAGTTATGGCATGATGAACAAGGGCACATGAATCTGGGAATTCGGGGACTTAGTAGAAAAATTAGACCTCGCGGGAACTGGGACGAGGAGGACCCGGAACGAGGAGATCCGGGCGAGGCAAGGCCGTTTGGTTGGAGGAGGTGGTGGATCTCATCCACCTCGAGTGGATCCGGCCGGAACGGTGAGACGGCGCGCTCCGGCGAGCTTGGACGCCGGCGAGGAGGAGGTCCGGCGATGGCCACGACAACGGGCGGCGCGGGGCAGCTCCGGCGGACGGCCGGCGAAGCAAGGAGGCAGGCGGCGGCGGCGGGCTCTGGTGACAAGATGGGGAGGTGCGCCGGCGCGGCGGTCGGCGGCGGCGGGGTGCCACGGCGAAGAGGCGGCGGGGCTGGAGCGGTCCGGTGGCGGTGCGGGCGGTTGGTGGCGAAGGCCGGGCGGCAGGGCGCAGATCCAGGCCCGGGAGGGCCTGCCTCGGGTCCGACGGGCCACGGGAGGAGGCGCGGTGAGGTGGGGCGCGGCGCGGGCGACGTGGCACCGCGGGATTGGAGGAGGGAGTCGACGGAGCTGATGTGTCGCCCCGGGATTGGTCCGGGCGACGTGGCTGAGGCGGCGGACATGTCCGGCGCGGACGAATTTGTCCGGCAGCGCGAGGTGGACGAAGGTTAGGGTTTATCTACCACGAGATCCAGGAGGCTAAACCCTAGAAGCTAGCCTATGGTATGATTGTTGTGTATGGAGTTGATTGCCTACGGACTACAACCCTCCGGTTTATATAGACACCGGATAGGGTTAGGGTTACATAAAGTCGGTTACAATGGTAGGAGATCTTGAATATCCGCATCGCCAAGCTTGCCTTCCACGCCAAAGAAAGTCCCATCCGGACACGGGACGAAGTCTTCAATCTTGTATCTTCATAGTCCAGGAGTCCGGCTGAAGGTATAGCCCGGCTACCCGAACACCCCCTAATCCAGGACTCCCTCAGGAGGTTTTGTCCAATATTTTGAACATGACCATGTGTTGAAACTCTTATATGTGGAAAATATATGTCCACTGAGTTTCCCTGATTTTTGTCAAATATTTTTGAAACAATAAAATATTTTTTCCCTATTAAAGATCATTTCTGGCCTTAAGAAAAAGCTTTTAAACAAAATAGGAAAATAACTTTTAAAATTATATTTTTGTGGTTTATGGGAGTCCTATATCTAATAGGATTCAAATATACCTTTTTGAAAGATTTTTCACACCCCAAATCAAGTACCTCCAGTGCAAACCTCAATTCAGGGGGTTTAGAAAATACTTTTTGGCCAAATTATTTTTGTAAGAAATTACTATATTTCTCTATACACATGGCATGATCATTGGGCAGAATCTTGGGGCAAGGAGATGAGGTATAGAAGGTGAAGTTGTGTTGACTTTAAAGAGCACTTGAAAAACACAAAGAGAAAACCAACTCAAAAATAAAAGCCAAATAATGCAAAAGTTTTTGTCAAACAACACTTTATCATGATTTATTAGCTTAAGTGTTGTGGCATGAAAATCAGGGTGTGACAACAACAAATATGCCATTGTAGGGGCGAAGAACATAATGCATCACATGCATAAAAGTGTCGGGTGCTTCGGATAAGCCCATAGGCATAACTAGCCTTTCATACAAACCAATTTGGTTTTCAAAGCGGTTTCCATTCATCACCTTCTTGAATGTGTATTTTGTAATAGCCACTTTTAAGATCAATTGGACAGAAAATTGTGGCTCCGCTAACTCATCTAGCATATCATCAAGGCGTGGAATGGGGTAGCAATGACGAATGGTGATTGCATTAATGGGGCGACAATCAGAACACATGTGAAAACTACCATCTTTCTTAGGCACAAGAATTACCGGAACAACACAAGGACTTAACTTTCATGTACATGCCCATTGTCAATGAGTTTTTGTACTTGCCTTTGGATTTCTTTTGCCTTGATGGGGTATGGTGCCTTGTTTGGTAGGGGTGCGCCGGGGATGAGGTCGACTCGATGTTTGATGCCTCATCGTGGAGGTAGTCCTGCAGGTAGCTCATCGGGGAAAACGTCCTTGAATTCCTGCAGTAGAGAAGATAACTCTAAAGATAGATGGCGAGAGGTGTTAGTCCTTGCCACTTCATCTTTGCACAATAGGACATAGTAGGTGACACAAGATGGGTTCTCACAAACTTCTCTCATCTCTCTTTTGGTAGCTAGAAGCACTAAGTTTTTCTTGTCGCTCATCGTGGAGGCACTCATCTTTGGCTTGTGGTGCTCACTCTCTTTTTGGTGGCTCACTCTCTCACTATTCTCTCCATGATTGGTGGTTGCTTGCTTGTCGGCAATCACTTGATTTGATGACATAGGTAGTATCACGTACTCCTTTCCATTCGTCTTGAAGCTATAGTGATTGCTTCTCCCATTGTGGATGATGCTGCGGTCCAATTGCCAGACTTGAGCGGTGTGCTCCACTTGGATGGTGTCGGAGTTGCTATGCCATTGGACCTTGTAGGGATGAGGATGCTTCATCTTGACCAATTGTAGCTTGGAACATAGCTCTTCACTTGCCAATTTGTGGCAAGTTCCTCCGTCGATTATGACCTTGACGGAACATCAATTGATGCCCGCTTTGGTATGGAAGATGTGGCAACGTTGGTCTTCCTCTTGATGGTGTTGAAGTGTCAAGACCTTGGAGACAACGAGAGTGGGGGTCGAATCATTGTCAAAAAAGACTTGGTCATATTCATCTTCATTCACTTGCCGGTGCATGGCCACATGCTCGAGGTCTTCCATTTGTTCCTCACTCATTGAGTCATATAGGTGTCGTCGTTGTTGGGAATCATGGTCCATCTGGTGGGACATTGGTAATTCTTGTGGCCTCGTCCTTGGCAAGTAAGACACTTGATGGAACTTGTCTTGTCGGTCTCATCCAGTGGAGTTGTAGATGATGAAGCTCTCAGCTTGAAGTTGCTTGTAGTAAGTGGACGACTTGAAGATGTCGAAGTTTTCTTGAAACTTGACTTGTTGCCATTGCTTCTAGAAGGCTTGGTTCTCAAATTTAGAGCTCTGCAGACCCAAGAAGGTTCGAACTCTGGGGCATGAATGAAGGATCCTGCTTCGCAACGGTGCAATCTTGCCATACCCATGTCCTGATCTCGCCAAGTGCGCTGGTTCATGAGGAATGAATGAACTCAGAGATTTACCCAGGTTCGGGCCACCATGCGGTGTAAAACCCTACTCCTTCTTTTGGTTGATTGGCCTCACGAGAAGGTAGAGGATGAACTAGTACAGTGGATGAGCAGCCACGTGAGGGCTCGGGTGGTGAGGATGAACTCGGCCATGGTCGGATCCTTTCTAAGGTGATGGCTAGCCCATATTTATAGTGGTCTTGGTCCTCTTCCCTCGTAGCTTAGGCGGGAAGGGATTCCACAATGGCCAATTTTGAAAGGGGACAAGGAGTACATCTTATCCTGATGAATGGTGGTCATCGCCTGCAAAGCTTCTAGCCATGATGCAGCGGTGGGCTCGGTGATGACATCCGCCCTATCGAGCCGGCGATCTTGGACTTGTTGCACCGGAATGGAAAGCTTTGGGGACTTCCTTGGGAAGCTGCGCCTGCCCTTGCTCCCTTAGCACCAAAGAGGAAACTGTCCCCTCTGCGCCCGCCTGGCCTTGGTCGTCATGGCTCACATCATCACAGCCTCATGATGTGGGAGGCTTGCCTAGAGTTCTCCGTCCCTCGGGAGGCACGCTCATGGAGCTGCTCCTCTAGAGGTCTTGGCGTCGTTCTCCACGCGAGGCTGGGTGCCCTTGCGAGCGTCTTGTCTTGGGGGTCTTGCAACTGGGTCGTACCATGCCTTCGATGAGCCCGTATGCTGGGCCGCATGCATGCAAGTCTAGGTACCCCCCGATCCTAGAACGCCGGCAGTAGCCCTCAGGCCCAAGGCGCGCTAGAGCAGGCTTCAAGGCGAAGCCAAGGGGCAAGGACGAACCAGCATGGCCCCCAATCACCTGCTGGCCAGGCTCGGCGTGTGGGGCATGACGGGGCGCGGGCGCCTCCACTTTGCCACGTTGCCTCGGCAATTGCCCAGGCTGACAAAAGACCGAAACATACCACAGGGCCATCAATGCTCACCCTTGCCTTCCTCCTGATCCCATCCTCTAGCCGAAAGCTTCTCCAGATCCAATCGCAACTCCGCCCCCTTCCTTCTCCTTCTCCAACACCGGCGACCCTGCAAATGGCGCCGAGGAAGTCGAAGCCCGCGATTGAGGGTGCGACCTCCTCCTCTCCTTCGCCAGCACTCGACACGTCCTCCATCACCGAGGAGGGGCACATTGGCCCCGTGCCTCCACAGGCGGCGAGTGAAGGCTATGAATGGGGCGAGACCTTGATCTGGGCCGGCTCCGCAGAGCAGAGCACTTTCGCGTGGATGGTCTATCCCTTCTTCCTCCATAGCATCTTCGCGGGGTTTGTCCCGCCCTTCTCGGTGTTCTTCTGCGTCGTCCTTGACCACTACGGAATCCACGCCCTCCATCTTCAGCCCAACTCCATCCTCCTCCTATCCATCTTCACCTTCTATTGCGAGGCCTTCATGGGCGTGAGGCCCTCCGTGGCGCTCTTCTGTCATTTTTCTGCTTGCGGTTGCACGACACGGTGCAGCGCTCTACTTGCGCTCCCTTCATCGCGATCCACAAGGGGAATGTGCTCTTGAAGGCCGGGAAGAAGGTGGAGGGCTTACGGAACTGCTGGGTCTTCTTGGACACCAAGGGTCTCAACCCGCGCCTAGAACTGCCAACAACACTGCCCAAGCGGCTCCAGAGGTGGGGCTCTACAAAGCTCAACAACCCCCGGACGGAGCTATTCTTGAAGAGGATATCCCCGGATATGGAGGCCAAGCAGCTGATGGGGGAACGATCGTGAATGTGCTCTTGAAGGCCCCTGTGGGAATTCCAGGATGCGAGGGATGAAATAAGGCTTCGCCCTACTAGCCTAACGAGTGAGGAGCTGGACATGGCCCTGGCCGCCCTGCTCAATGGCGATCCAAGGGACCTCCCCATGGCCTACGCCCCATTGTACCGTCATGACGATGGGGGGATCTGGTTGCCGCCATGCCCGCCTTCAATGAGCTGGGGCTCATGCCGTCCGAGCACCCCAACTCCCCCGTGTCGGTGTCCTCTGGTGACAGCGGCAGTGAAGAGGACTCGGATGAGATTGAGGACGACGACCGGGAGGAAGCGTCCACCCGTCATAGAGCGAGCTCCACCGCAATCTTGAAGACGATGACGACTCCGATGAGCCCCCGGCCACGGACTCCCAGTGCTCCACTAGGGTCCTCAGGCGGTCAAGGCCCGCTCCCCGGACCACGAAAGCGTCCGGCCAGGCGGCCTCAGGAAAAGGTGTGGCTGCGCTCCCTCCGGAGGGATCCCCACGCTCCGGCGCGGTGGTCAGTCGACGTGCCAATGTTGCCTCCTCGTCAGGCCCTCCCACTTGCGAACTGCGGCCCCTTGATGAGGCCCGGGGCCTTGGATGAAGCCTACGTCGTGCTCTGCCAGATCGGGGCTGACCTCCAAGACGCCGACAGGTGCCTCGCGAGGGAGCGCCTGGGGCTTGTTTCGTGCTGGCTTCAGGCCGACACAGCCACCAGGATGGCCTGGGGCCGGGCCGAAGCTACCACCGTGGAAAGTAGGAAGGAGGCCGTCGAAGCCAAGGTGGCTCATGATATGGCGCTGACTGAGGCACCCTTTGTCGTGAAGTGTTTTGGCAAGGCAAAGGCCAAGCTGAAGGCCCTTCAGGAGGAGCAGGCTGCACACGCATAGCGGCTCCACCAGCGGGAGGAGGACCTCAAGGCCCGCGAGGTGGAGCTCGCCATTCATGACTCAGTGCTGTCCCAGGTGACTGTTGATCAGGGTGCGGAACGCGAGCGTCTGACCAAGCTAAATGAGGAAGTGGTCAAAGCCTAGGCATCCCACACCTAGCGTGTCTGTGAGGCGGCAGCCCAGCTGGATGCCAGGGAGAAGACCCTTATCGACGCCGAGAAGAAGGCGGCCGGGGAGCATGATGCCTTCCCCTCCCTCAAGCTCAAGGCTCGCTAGGGGTTCTAGTTGATCTGCAGGGGAGGTTTCAAGGATTCGCTCGTCCTCCCCCCCCCCCGAAGGTGGCTACGCAGGACTCTCCTCTAGGCTTGTCAAAGAACTCGAAGGTGCCGCCACCAAGGTGGACTCCTTCCTGGAAGATGGTGCGGAGCATCCTATGGTCATCCCCATGGACCTACCATAGTCTCACCAAGAGCCAAGAGGACCCATGACACAAGCACGAGCTAGAGCTCTCGAGAATGAGGTGACTTCCTTCCTTAGTGATATCACGTATGACCCACTTGAGACATGGCTACTACCTCAAACAAAGATGTTTGGTATGCTTAGGTACCAAGGAACCAGACAGAAGGAGCTACGGTGCAAGATGGACATCAAGAGCATAAAGAGGATCCGCACCCGCCAGGACGAGCGGCACTACCGCCAGCGAGCGGTACTACCGCTGAAACCCTCCAAGCGGTACTACCGCCGGGCTCCTGCTCTCACTACAAAAAAATACACTTCTGTGATGATACGTGTTTGTCACAGTCGGTCACGTTTTCTGTCATGCATATACATCCATGACAAATTTATGACAGAATCAAGATAGGCATACCTATGCTATCGTAGAAGTGTTCCATGACATTACCAAAATTATCATCACGAAAGTGTCCACTTCCATGACGATAGATCGCGCGTCACAGAAGTGCTTTCGTCAAGGGTGACCGATACGTGGCATCCACCATAACGGAACGCCGTTAAGCTATCGGGTCCAGTTTTGGATCCGATAACCCATTAATAGCCCCAACCAATGGGGATTTTCCACGTGTAAAATCATCATTGGCTGGAGGAAACACGTGTCGGCTCACCACTGGGACAGATGTCATCCACTAATTGGACCCAAAGTGCCTATGATACGTCGACACGTGGCACGGACCAACAGAGGCCCATTCCTGTGAAAAGGCCTGCCCGTTTGACTTAGTCAAAAGGTGGCGGGCCGGCCCACGGCAAGCCTGTTAACGGCCTGTTCACATATAGCCCATTTACAGGCCGCTAACCCAGGGCCCGTTTACGGCCTATCTGAATTAGGCCTAGTAGCGTCATCTGGGCCCTCCAAAATAATTCTAGCCCGTTTTAACTTCCGGCCCATGTATGGCCCATGACATCTTTCGGCCCGTATGAGGCCCTTATTACTCTCAGCCCGTGGTAAAACTGGCCTGTAATGAACAGTGTATCACTTTATACCCATTAACGACACGTGGTGAAACTGGCCTGTAATGAATAGTGTATCACTTTATACCCATTAACGGCCCATTATTTCGTTGGGCCATTTCTAGCCCATGTCATCTTTCGTCCTTCTCTGGGCCCATTTATTCTTGGGCTCATTTCCACATTCGTTTACGTACGGCCCATTACTATCATTTTCTGCTTGTGGGCCAAATTCAGCCCGTGGTTACAGTCGGCCCGTTTGTGGCCCGTTAATACGTTGGGCCGTTTTCATAGCGTCATCAAAATTCGACCGATTAATGATGGCCCGTTATTGGCGGCCCATGAATGGACGATTTCAACTCTAGACCATTTACGACCATGTTTGGCCAACCGATCATAAGTCCGTAGAAGGCCCATTGATGATACGGCCCATAGAAGGCCCATTGTGTCTACGACCCACATAAGGCTCATTATTTCTATGCCACGTAGAAGGCCCATTGTTTCTACAGCCCTTAGAAGGCCCATTGTTTCTACGGCCGGTAGGAGGCCCATGTTAACTACAGCTAGTGGGCATCAAAGTTCGCCACCAGTGAAAATATAGGGAACACCCTACACTATACAAAAATGGCTTGCTGTTTTCTTCAGCCGGTGGCTGCACGTTAAGAACAAAAACAAATTACAACTATAAAACAAAAGGAAGGTTGGCATAAAAGTTAATAGTGTAGCAGATAAATGCACCAACCAGAAGTTCAGAAGCTCAGTTCATTTGACCTGACTGTTATGTTTTCATGCTGTATTGTCCAATGGAGCACCATAACCTTCGCCTTCAGTTCTCCTAGGTTCCTGAACAACATAGCAAATGTCTGATGGTCTGGTTTCAAAACCGATCTTGACAACATCAAACAATGTCTATCCTTGTTTCACAAAGGGTCTCTGTTAGGGAATGGACTTGTGTCTGGAGCGCAGATACATCATTGTTTTGAGCTTGCATATCTTGATCATGAGGCAGTTTGGACGAGTTTGCCTTAACAACCAAGCCAGTATTACGCAGGAACGTGCTTTTGGCACTGTTAGTGGACGGGTACCGACCCAGTGCAGCAAGAGCTGACAGTGCGGTTATAGTTGCTTCGCCACCTTCAGAAGGTGGCGGTTCCACCATTTTTTCCATAGCTCACTGAAAAGTTGTGGTTTTACATTAGTAGTACCAGAACAGAAGATATTAAGGAGGCAGCAAAACCAAACAAAATAGCTTTGGTCTATATACAGAACTTATTTTGGTGAACCCATGTAAAATAATAGTTGTATTTTATTGCAAGGTACATAATAAAACCAGGTTCCAAACATATGACCATGTACCATCGCTGATGTATTGTCTATTTCTTCACATTGTATTGAGGGCTAAGGATAAAGAGACGAAGTTTATAATACGGTAAGCATAGTATGACATCATTCATATCACAAAACAACTGAGAACAGACAAACAAGTAATTGTAACGTTATGTGGGCAAGTCCAGCACGGAACTAGATTATAGGTCATGATCAAAGGAACATCACTCCTCTCTTTTAAACCTTGTAAGGTGCAATGATACGCTAAGACAATTGTGTATACAATTGAAAAGAGTAATAGACATTGGCTGCAAACCATGTAGTTCAAGGCACAAGTCAGAGTAAGTAGTAGTTAAAAGGCATGAGGATTAAGGACTTACAACAGCGGCTTTGACTGGTGTAGTCATGCCCTTCTTCTTGCTGTGTGACAGTCCTTGCAGATTTTGACAGCATTTGGTTCAGGTACTTTTTGGTCCTTGCGGGCTTTCCTCTGCATTTTGAACAAGTCTATATAGATATGATAATATGGTACAACGAAAAGAGTGAAACAACAGCTAATTACAAGAGCCTCGCAGTGTGCAATATAGCTACGAGATCCTGTCATCTGTTGGAATTTCACTTTCGTACGGTTGGCCTTGTTCTTTGAATAGTTCACCTACAAGAAGATTGATTTGTGTGGCACATGCATAAATAGGACTTCAACATGTCATCTGATCACATATATATAATGTACCTGACACTTCGGATCGGACCGGTGTTTAACAAGGCCTCTCCAGTCTTCATCAGATATATTTTCCACTGGAGATGTTTGGGCAAGTTCACTGTTAGCCTTGCCTTCAAAGTGAGTTTTCCTCAAGTTATACCGATACTGTCACAGAGTAGACTTGAAAACATGGGTGCAAGCTTGTCTGGTTGCATCATCTTGGCTATCCAACTTGAACCTCATATGTTGAAAATTATGGGAGTCTCATTATCAGCAACCTAGAAAGTATTGGACAGAGCAAGACGATATTACTAGTTTCCATACATAACCATACTTATAGATAAATGGTCGAGGAAGGTGTTGAACTGGGTTTCGTCTTTGTCATTCCTGTACTGAATCTTTGTTGGGAGGATACATACATGACACCTAACAGCAACCGCTGCCTTTGATACTAACTTGGCTGACTCTGTAGCATCACGTGGCCTTTTTAAACCTGCCTCAAAATGGATCTCCATTCTTCCTCCTCTAGATTTAATTAACCTATCGAGCATTATCCCAGATGTTTGTTTCCTCTTGCGCCTTGGTGCTAGTCTAACAACAAACATAGGAAGTGTTAGTGTACATCAAACTGTGAGACTACATATAAAGAAGCATGCAACTGTAACTTGACTCCAGCAACTACCTTCTTGCTATTGAAGCTCACAAAGTTCATCTGATCTTGCCAACTCATCTTGTGTCAAGAGTGCTTCGGAAGTAGTGTCAGGTGGCAAGGGAGCTTAGGAACGTGCTGCTAGCTGAGTTGATGAACGAGTAAATCGTGTAGCTGGTGGTACTGTGGAAGGTGTTGTAACAACTAGGGTTTTCTCTACTTGTTTGGTGGCAGCTATTTGTTTCTGTTTGACTTGTTCTGCAGCTCGTGTAGCATGGGATACCCTGTCTGTACAATTTTCCGGTGGACTTTGACCTTCTATTGCACCATCAGTACGAGCAGAATCTGCAGGATTGTTCTGCTTCCCTTTCCCTGTCGTTCTGTCTTGCTTCCTCTTTCTCTATGCCATGTTAAGTCAAGCCGACAAGAAAAACGAATAAGAATTTAGTTCTTCGGAACAAATGTACTTTGATGTAAGAACATGGTGTGATAGACAGATATTGTATGTTCTAGAAACAAGAACACGTGTCTTAGTCACAAGTATAATGTGTAAAGTAAGCCGATGAAATTCAACAAAATTAGAAGCAATACAAGCTAGACATCATACATAACATCCAACCACATATAATAGTGCCAAGTTAGATGGAGCACCTATGATGGTGCATTAGGTGAGACGTGCTCATCACCAACACAGCTACGTTGAGTGTCTATGCATGTGTTGTCTTGGAAATCAACTTGGGGGGATGGGGAGTAGAATCTGTAGAGGCCCTCCGTTTGGAAGGAGAACCTTCATCCGCTGCCTTGCTAACTTCCTTCCGCTTTATTGATTTTGAATTGTCAACTAAAACCGACAAGAAAAAGCAATAAAATTCACTCTTCAGAACTCATTCGTGCATGATACTGACAATCACTACTTTGATGTAAGGTAAACACATGATTCCAGGATGGAATAATACAAAAAACAGGACGACATGGCATATTCACAACTGTTTGTGTAAACTAAGCAGAAACCATTTCACCAAATAAGAAGCAATGCAAGCTAGACACCACGTGAAAGATGCAACCAATATGACTCTGCCAAGTTAAAAGTGTCCCATCATAAATGGCATTTCAACAAATTAGAAGCAGCGCATGCTATAGATCATATCAAAGATGCAACTAATATCACACTACATATACTGAAGGTGTCTCGTCATATTGATTTATGCGGGATACAAAAAAACAATAGTTTTATGTGAGGACATGCTTAATAGACAGATGTACTATGTACTAAATACAGGAAGGCATGTCACATTAACAGGTATAATGTATAAGCTAAGCAGAATAGCACATGCAGTTTAACCAGATTGGAAGAATTACAATCTAGACACCATAAGCAACATGCAACCACATATCACGCTGCCAAGTTAGAGCAAGCACCTGCGATGCTAGTGTAGGGGAAATGCGGTAATCAACTACAGAGCTACGTTCACTATCTTCATCTAGCCTTGCTGTTTCTTGAGAATCATGTCGGGAGGCTGACGCTGCATTCTTTAAATAAGGAGTAATTCACTTGCCTGACTGCCTCATCATAAGTGATTGATGATGGATACAGAAGAACATTAGTTTGCTGTAAGAACATGGTTAATACACAGATGTACTAGTATGTACCAAAAACAGAAGGGCATGTCATATTCAAAGGTATAATGTGTAAGCTAAGTAGATGCAATTTAACCAAATAGGAAGCAATACAAGCTAGACATCCGGCTGGAGTGGTGGCCATGATCATCTAGGACCTGAGAGCCTGGTGGGAGGCGGGCTGCTTCACCACCATCACAGCTTTTTAGTTGGCTTCCAGGTGATGCCTCTCTTTGCTGGGCTTGTCACTGGCTCGGCCTATGCCCTGACTAGCTATTTGTCTTCTGGTGCTCATGGGATGGTGGTTCATGTAAAAAATATCTTTCCTTATCTTAATAAAGATAGACTTCGGCCTTTCGAATACAAGCTAGACACCATATGGAACATGCAACCACATATGACACCGCGAAGTTAAGGCAAGCACCTAGGATGGTGGTTCATTGTGCGTGAGGTCATCAACTCCAGAGCTATGTTTACCGTCTCCATCTACTAACACTATACCCTTTATAGCATTGTAACGTGCCGTGCTTACCCGTGCAGAAAGGTGGAGCAACTTCTCTCTTTTCTTTTCTGCTTCTCTCGAGGCAGACTCTGAAATACCCTTGCATAAAAACACAATAGTGAGAGTATGGGTGAAGTATGTGCAAAACTAGTGCACTGTAAAAGTAGCAGATACCAGGTGGCTGAAAAATAAATGACAGGAGACATATGATAGCTGTACAACATTGCATGGCAAACAAAATTAGATTCTACTCCATATGATTTTGTAGTATATGAGCACAGGAAATGCAGGTACTCCTCTAGCACAGCACCACATGTGGTCATATCAAGATAACAGTCGACTGAAAATAAATAGGTCAGTCAATTTTTTTAATGAACCGTCCGGTCTATAAGGAACAGATATATGGCCTTCATATACCTCCCGCCGGTCACTATTGACGATCTTTCTCGAACCGCCAGCGACCACCGGCCCAGACCCCTGCATTTGCCGCCCCACCCTCCCCTCGACCTCACACCACCGCCATGCTTGGCAGCGCCCCCAGGCCATCCCTTTAATCCCGGCCGACCTCCAGATCGGGCACCAGTAGTTCTAGGCCCCACACGCCCTTAAGATAAACACCAAGGCGTTGCTTCCCCGGCGTAATAGGCGGACTAGCGCCTGTTACGCTGGGGAATGCTTCCGTTAATTGGGAATCAACTGACTAGGAACTGAAATTCAGGGGGGGCGACGGAGCTCTAGCTAAGGTGAAACCTTGTGCATCATGAGTTACTAGGAACATCTAGTATCAAGAAGAAGCGGTCAACTAGTGTCTTCTATGGGATGAATACTGTGCAAGCAGACACGTAAGATTTGCATGAATAAGGGAAGAGGAGTACCATTTTCGGTTGCCGGTGTGGTCGCCTCCACATGTCGCGCCGATCTTCTTCTTTTTGCCGGGGAAACTAATGTTCTGGAGGGTGCAGGCTTGGACGAACCCATGGCCAAATTGCTGACTGTGTTACTGTGGCCGTATGTCGGCGAAGGGGAAGCAGATCTGAGGCAGCGAAGGATGGCGTAGCAGGAACAACTCCGGTGCGGTGGAGGGTGGAGAAGTTGGAGCGGCAGCGGTGAGGCACAGGACGGCGTGGTTGAACTTGCTCGGGTACGGATGGCTCGGCCTCGGCTTCAACTACTAGCCGTGGAGGGCGTTGTGATTGAGGTTGCGGTGGACGACGATGTCAGGGTATCGGCCCCGGCGTGATGGAGGAGGGCGGCGGTTGATGGGTGGAATGGGGTTATGGACCGAGGACACCGGGGTTTCGCGACTGGTGGAGAGGCAGTTTTT
>NC_041392.1:365978298-365994093 GCF_002162155.2 Triticum dicoccoides
GGGGAATCGGACGGGTGGGCGTGGGGGGGGGGGGAGAGAACCATGTTTCGATCTGGGACGCGCTTGTTTTTGGCTTATTTGAATAGAAGATGAGACGCGCTTGTTTGAAATTTGCAGAAAGTACAAACTTTGCCCCCCTCTTAAATTTCGGACCTACTGCTGGTCGGGGGTAGGATGGTAATCCTAGGTGTCCCAAATAGTGGGCGGGAGCGATTTCGGTGGTGCGCATGTGTGCCTAGGCGACCATTGTGTATGAATGTTTTTCGGAGGCGGTTCCGTGGCGTCTAGATGAAGCTACAAACTTACCCTGGTTTAGACCTTTGGACGTCGGGCCAGTAGGTTTCACGGGTCGGAGGTATTAGAAAAGTAATTTCCTTGTACTACCAAACATTGGTCTCACGCGGTTTCGGGCGAGTATAGGCTCTTTTGGCTCTTCGTTCAAATTTTGAAACACAAGCATTCACGTTTAGAGTACTCTTGAACATTGAGGATTGACCTAAATAGACAACGTTAAATTTGACCTTGTATGTTTGAAAACCTCATTAAATTATCCGCTTCTTTTTGAAATTTTGACACTTGAAAATCCTATAACTACGATTATTTTGGAATGGAGGAGCTAAATTAGAATCTATTTGGTACACGACTACATATGCTGTTATGTACAAAATCAGAGCAAATATTGTTTCCCCCATAATTTAGGTATGATTTACTAATGCCATGATATCAAATTCAAATAATTGAATGGACTTCATGTTGAATTCTATTTTTTTAAACCACCTTAAGTTGAATACAAATCTATGCTAGTTCATAGGTAGCTATTTATAATGTTCATTGTGTAACTTTCGTATGTATAATGTGCTTTACACACACAACATGAACTATACTCACGTTTATATTCGATTGCTAAAGCGATGCATTGTCTAGAGTTCAAAAAACTAACTAGGTGGATCAATTGTGTCGAATAATAACATAGACATGCTCAAATTCAATAGAATCTAGATGTCTGATGGATCAATGACCGTTCCTTACGCGAATTGCAAATATCATGATCCCATCCTAATATTTGGATACAATTTATATCTTTAATCAATGTATACCATAGTCTTGTACGTGTAGTTTCACTCTCCATCGGTGGTCTCTCACACATGCTCACACACTCTCTCCCGAGGTGTCTTTCTCGCACACATGCTCTTGATATAACCCTCTCTCCCTCTCGTAACCATTTATGACTGTTTTCACCAACCTTTATCACAAGCACTCTTCCTCTGGCAAGCATACACATGCACAATCCCCATCGACCCTTTCTATATACATAGACCTGCCTACGTGTCTCCTGTATGTACATTATCTTTAGGCCTGTCTCTCACGCATTGTCTCATACCTCTCTTCCTAATCGACGAGTATGATTCTAGAAGAGCATTCTGTAGGATGCCCCTTAAAGTTAGGTTGGATGAATAGTAATATCAGAGATAAAGGGGTTACCTTAGTCCGAGAACCTAGGGTTACAAATCCTAGCCGGCTTTGTCAGTGGACATAGAGTCCTTCACAATTATGCTATCTTTGTCTTGTACGACTAGTCATCCATGGGTCTCCCTAAATGCGTCACGGGCCGACCAATGTGGCACAGGACGGACGAAGGGCCTCAGCTCGACCCACCTGACCTCACGCGGTGACACACCCTCTGCCCCCACATCTCGTTATCTTCTCACACCCACACATACCAACACAGACACCACACACAAAAAATATATTCTCCTGGTGCCTCTATCCACTCCATCCTTGCATATACAGACTCAAGGGAATTTCTCACCGTGACATCATATTCGTCTCTCTCTCTAGACCACTCCCATTTCTCGTGCTATCTCTCCCACGCCCCCCTGTCGGCCCCTCTATCCATGCCTCTCTCGAATACGTAATACACACACATACCTCTCTAGGCCCTGCCAAATGCATCAACTACACATTCACACATGTTACATCACGTACCCCATTGATCTCAAAAGCCCTCTCTCCACGTTTATTTCGCATACAACATTCCTTTTGAATAAAGTGTGGCCAAAAAATGTTTTAGAATTTCTACATATTTACAACATTACAAAGTTATATGGAGGAGTATGAACGCTTGCATTGCATGGTGCCCACAAATGATATTTATTTCGCACTGTGAATTTGTATATTTTTATACTATATATAAAGTTAGTCATAATAAAGAGAAACGAAGAGCATCTCTCTCTCCATAGCATACGCCCCCCCTCTACGCCCCTTTCACGTACACACACAAACTATCTCCAGGTCCTCTAAAAGTAAGCCCCCAGCACATTCACACATGTTTTATCTTTCTCTCGCGATATATACAGTGACGATCATTGTATGTGAAGCGAAAGCACGATACGTACATTGGACTTCAGAATCCACTGATTACGGTCACCATTTACGTTCTGTGGTTATTATACAGTCACAGGCTCACCGTACAACTCTGTATTTGCTCAATACACGACTAGTTGACCAGTTAAACGCTCCACGTGGCACCTCTAGTGTTGCATCACATTATCTCACTACCATCGGGCCCACCTGTCGGCTTGTATCTACTCTACATCTACATTCTTATAAAATACTAGCAAGATGCCCATGCGTTGCACGGAACATCAAGATGCATTTGTATGAGTAGTTTATCTTCTGGGAGAAAAGGATGAATAAGGGAAGGCCTTATTTGCAAGTGTGGAGAGGGGTGTGGGTATCTTTTTGCAAAATTGCCATAGTTTCCTTCCTATCCGTCAGATATAGATCAGACGGCCTATATTGCAGGATGGCAGGCACACGATCATAACCGACTATGTTTTTTATAAGAGTAGGGATAAAATACACTCTTATAAAAAACAGAGTTGGTGATGATGGTGTGCCTGCCATCCTGCAATATAGGCCGTCCGATTTATATCCGACGGATAGGAAAGAAACTATGGCAATTTTGCAAAAAGGTACCCACACACCTCGCCACATTTGCAAATAAGGCCTTCCCTCGTTCATCCTTTTCTCTCACAAGATAAACTAGTCATACAAATGCATCTTGATGTTACGTGCAACGCACGTGCATCTTTCTAGTAATAATGAAAACAAACGAGAAAAAAATATTGGACAGTGGTACGAAGTCATGACCGCGGGCACAGCGGACAAGGTGGCCTTGTATTGGTATGCTGAGCCGTCTGTTCTAACACACATGAGCTGGTGTGGTAATTATACACACACGCACGCATGCACACGAACTTCATGCACGCAACACTCACACGAACACATGGACCCATGCACACACGCAACACTCACACGTACACACGCAGCCACGCATGCACGCAACACTCACACACAGACACGCACACATGCATGCACACACCAGTACACCACACAACCAACACACACTCTCACGCTCAAGTGCTCAACCTACACATGCATGCGCACACATCAGGCCCTGACGGACACATACACAACCAAGTGATTCCCGCGCACGGGGTGGAGTCTTGTCATGTGTAACGCCCTCGATGCGGCTATATCTCCCACGTGTCGAAGCACGACTTAGAGGCATAACCGCATTGAAAGCAATGTCGCAAGTGAGGTAATCTTCGCAAAGAACCCATGTAATACAATAAGGGAAAAGATACATAGTTGTCTTACAATCGCCACTTCACACAATTACATGAATAAAGCATAACATCATCCAAATACAATCAGGGCCCGACTACGGAGCCAAAATAAAAGAAGACTACCCCAAATGCTACATAGATCCCCGATCGACCCCAACTGGGCTCCACTACTGATCAATTAGAACGAAACAACACAAAGGACAAGATCTTCATCGAGCTCCTCCTGAGCTTGGGCATCATCTGCACGGTCTCATCGGCACCTGCAAGCTGTTTTTGGAAGTATCTGTGAGTCACGGGGACTCAGCAATCTCACACCCTCGCGATCAAGACTATTTAAGCTTATGGGTAAGGTAAAAGGTATGATGTGGAGCTGCAGCAAGCGACTAGCATATATGGTGGCAAACAAACGCAAGTGAGAGCGAGAAGAGAAGGGAAAAGCACGGTCGAACAACTATGATCAAGAAGTGATCCTAGACAACCTACGTCAAGCATAACTCCAACACCGTGTTCACTTCCCCGACTCCGCCGGAAAGAGACCATCACGGTAACACACGCGGTTGATGTATTTCAATTAAGGTCATCTTCAGGTTTTCTACAACCGGACATTAACAAATTCCCATCTACCCATAACCGCGGGCACGGCTTTCGAAAGTTCAAATCCCTGCAGGGACGTCCCAACTTAGCCCATGACAAGCTCTCACGGTCAACGAAGGAATAGACCTCCTCCCGAGATATTCCGATCAGACTCGGTATCTCGGTTCTACAAGACACTTCGACAAGTTAAAACAAATCCAGCAACACCACCCAGATGTGCCGACAAATCCCGATAGGAGCTGCACATATCTCGTTCTCAGGGCACACCGGATGAGCAAGACGTCGGGTAGGCCAGCCCAGAGTTGCCCCTGGTAGCCCGAACATCGCTCGGTTGGACCAACACTCAGAGGAGCACTGGCCCGGGGGGCGGGGGGTTAAAATAATGATGATCCTTGGGCGCGCGACCCCCAAGGGAAAAGAAAAGGCTAGGTGGCGAATGGTAAAACCAATGTTGGGCATTGCTAGAAGAGTTTTACTCAAGGCGAACTGTCAAGGGGTTCCCATTATTACCCAACCGCGTAAGGAACGCAAAATCCAGGAACATAACACCGATATGACGGAAACTAGGGCGGCAAGAGTGGAACAAAACACCAGGCATAAGGCCAAGCCTTCCACCCTTTACCAAGTATATAGATGCATTAATTAAATAAGATATATAGTGATATCCCAACAAGTAAACATGTTCCAACAAGGAACAACAACTCCATGTTCCAACAAGGAACAAACTTCAATCTTCACCTGCAACTAACAATGCTATAAGAGGGGCTGAGCAAAGCAGTAACATAGCCAAACAACGGTTTGCTAGGACAAGGTGGGTTAGAGGCTTGGTTCAACAATATAGGAGGCATGATAAGCGAGTGGTAGGTATCACGGCATAGGCATAGCAAAAGAGCGAGCAACTAGCAAGAAAAGATAGAAGTGATTTCGAGGGCATGGTCATCTTGCCTGAAATCCCGCAAGGAAGAAGAACGAGTCCATGAAGAAGACAAACAGACGTAGTCGAATGGGTCCTCAAAAATGCGACGTTATCGGAACCAACCCGAAGAAGCAACACCAGAAAGGAGCAAACAACATAGTAAACAACCAACACATAATCATGGCATGATGCAGAATCAAGTATGATGCATGTCTGGTTTAATGAAGCATGGCATGACAAAGTGCACAAGCAATTCTGCAAATTAAGTGGAGCTCACTATGCAACGAGTTGCATATTGACGAAACACCACACAAGTTATTTAGTTGCGATCTCGTTTATGTACCCATCAATATTAAATGTTGTTAAACATGGCAAGAGGTGTAGCATAGGAAAACTACCTACCTAGGCAAGTTTAAATGAGGCCGGAACAACAACCAACAAGTCCGGAAACTCCTCATATGCATATATTAGGTTTGGTGTTGTTCTGCCCTAAACCAAATTTTATAGTTGTTAAACATGCAAAGTGATGCCACCATGTTAAAGTGTGCAAAATTCTACCCCATTTACATATAAAGTTTATTAAAATCCGAGTGACGGTTATTTAGTTATGAAATAAAGCATTTAAGCATGATATAGGAGCAAATTTAAACAAACAGCCTTTTAAACATTTTAAACATAGATGAAAGTTGCATATTATGAAACTAGACAAAATTCTAAGCAACTTTCATATATAATGTTT
The DNA here is from genome assembly GCF_002162155.2 of Triticum dicoccoides. Lineage (NCBI taxonomy): Eukaryota > Viridiplantae > Streptophyta > Magnoliopsida > Poales > Poaceae > Triticum > Triticum dicoccoides. Next base: position 365,984,180 of record NC_041392.1, read on the forward strand.
TTACAAGTGATGCTTAGTTTGTGAGATATTAAATGAATGATCATGAGGGTCTTTTCTGTAAAACAGCACACTCTGGAAACTAGGAAAAACGTTCTGGAGAAAAAAACAAGAAACAGGCCAAAACTGGTCAGCCCAACAGGTAAAAAAACAAGAGGGAGCGCTGGGGTGTGGCCTCACCATGGGCTCGGCCCAGTTCAGTGAAGAGGCTTGGGAAGGCCGACTGTTGGGCTCAGCTGGATTGGACGAGGAGGTGGAGGGGGCGTGGTCAACGCTCCACGACGAGCATTCGTCATCCCCAGACGCACAAGAGGCGGTCGAAGCAGGGGGCCGCGGGCGCTGAGACTCCAGAACAGGTCGTCATAGCAGGGCCGACGGCGGCGCGCACGGGACACGACGGATATGAGCGGATCCGGGCGCGTGATGACATTCTCCGGCGAGGTGGCGGTGAGTGGAAAGCAAAGGAGGGTCAATGCGGTGTCACTCCTGCAGCCTCCTCCTTGCAAATAGAGGCATGAGAAGGACTTGGCGGGATAGCGAAGAAGCTCCAGGCGGCTTGGCTTGTAGACGGACTTTGCGCGGGGTCGGGGAGGTCGCGTGGTTGCCGGAGATGCGTTGGGCCAGCTACAACGTTGTCGAAGACTTGGTCAGATCGAGCGAGGAGGCAGTCAACAGAAGCGGAACTTGGCACCGGGTGAAGCAGAAAGAGGATGGGGCGGTGGAACTTGGCGCTGCCGAGCGGGCGATGGCGAGCTCCTGCGTTGGGACGTCCTTGGCGGAGGGTGGCGAGGTTCGGCTCGAGACGATGCTGACGGAAGGCTGCAGGGAACCCCATGGAAGGCATCCGCATGGCAGATCAAGGTGGCGGCGGGCACTGTTCGCACAGAACAGAGAGAGAGAGGGAGTCAGGTGAGGCAGAGAAAACTTCAGCGAAGAGAACGGGGAAGGGAGCAGGGGATGGCCTGGTGGTGCCTGCTCTAGCGAGCCCTGTGCAGAGGCGGCGGCGCTGGCTGCTCTGGTTGGGTCGCTGGTGGCTTGGGAAATCGAGCAGAAGGGGATCTGGGAGGATCCTGAGGTGGGGGGTTTGAGGGTGGCGGCGGCGAGAAGGAATGATAGGACATATCTCCTTGATTTTAGGGTTGCCCCGATATTTATATAGCAGGTGGATTAAATTAGGGGCTATCTGGTCACTTCGATTGTTATCGGACAGACGGGAAAATAGGTTAGGTAGCCCAAGGAGAAAAACAGAGACGTTTTGTAGATGTTAGGGGATGATCCGGACACAACGGTGGCGACAGTCCGGGTCGGGTTCGGGACAACTTCCGGAACGCACGAGGGGTTCGATGCACTGTGCAGAGATGGTAGGCATGGTCTAGGTGAACTGTGGCGAGGTTGAGAGGAGAGAAGAGAGAGAGAGGGCCCGACAGCAGTTTCCGGAGACCGAAAATGTCCGACGATAGACCAGCTATACTGCCGCTATAGTTTAACGGTTGGGCTATCAAACGAACTTCGAATGCGATGAAACTTGACAGGCGGTCTATTTACACTATAATAAGACCACACGCCAACTTTCGTCCCATTCCGAGAACATTTTCCATCCACTTATAAAATAATATTTCGGACATGCCGCGGGCGCGTGCGAGTGTGGTTGGGCTCAGAACGGACAAGGACGTAACGAGGAGATCGAGGCGGATGCAAGTTTTGAAAACGTGATGATGCAATGCAGATGATGACATGATGAAATGCAACACGCAGGCAAATGACATGGCAACAACAACGAATAACTGGAAGACACCTGGCGCAACGGTCTCGGGGCGCTACATCGTGCCTGCGTAAATTTGTGTTTATCTGACCTTTTCCCTATGCAAACTGATAGGTGGGACCCACAAGGTACATGGTCAATTTAACTAGTCAACATGGTGCCACGCAGACTATTTGGCCGGTTAACAGAGTGCAATTCGATGCTGAACCATGAGCAAGTGACCGTATAATCACCGCAAAACATATATAGTGACCGTAATTAGCTTATTCTGAAGTTCGGTGAACGTATTACGCTTTCTCTCTGTAGGCCCTCCAAAACCACATCTCTACACGTTCTTGCATGTTACATCTAACAACTATGCAGTACATCACTACTACTACTACACTCTAACACAATAAATCATATGTGTTTTCATTTTACTAGATATCATATTGTTACTTAATTATTCAGTTTGCATACATTAAAATTGCCTTTGAAATGTATGGCCAGTATCATATACCGCGGGGAAAAATCCCGCCCTTTCCTGTTCAATCAGGTTTGTATCGATGGATCGTGCGAAACAGCAAAACTATAGTACTATATACGGTAAAAGTGACAGTTCGTTGGGCCGTCGTGTCATGTACTCCTCCGTTGTAAGAGTGGAGCGCTCGCTTTCATAAATCTTCTAGCCCCTTTCACAGACATGTGGGGCATTAAGCTACCAGTTCCATGTGCCATACCAGAATACAGTGCAGAGCAGCCGGGGTGAAGCACCCAGTCATGGCGCCGGCGTAGTAATGAGCAATGAGGCGTCAAATCACAAAGCTGCACCTTTCCCGCAGTTAAGTTGGAGGGAAAAAGTAATAATGCTAAAAAAGAAGTTGGAGGGACGAAGCAACCATCATTTCACTCGTTGCTGAATCCGCTTCTCCCTCATCTTCTTCAACTTAACCACGTGTTGCTTCTGCCGTTGTTCTGCCTCATGTGGAAAGCGGATCGGCTTGGTAAAGCACTGACATGTGGGACCGCATGTTAGCAAACTGCCAGGACAACATCCCCTAAAAATAAGAAACCTCCCCCGCCATCCGCGCGGCAAAATCACCTCCTTTTTACTAATCTTGATTCTATAATTTTTTAGATCAATATAATTGAGATTTGTATAGATAGCACATAGGAGCAAAACCAAGTGGTACAGTTAAGGGCATCCACAATGTGTTGCCAAATGTGAAAATAGCTTTTGGCATCGTGCGAACGATTGTGGACGGTGTTGCCAAAGCCAAAAGGATGGAACCGAAGCTCCCTGATTGATTGATTGAAGGAATAGAAAAATGCAACGTCTCTCCTCTTTCTCCCATGCTTGGACGCATGTACAGTATAGAGGACAGAGTCTACTCCCCTGGCCCTTCTATCACAAATCACAAAGTATTGAGGCGTCAAATCACAAAGCACGGACGAAGCAACCATCATTTTACTCTTTGCTGACTCCGCTTCTCCACCATCTTCTTTGAGAAACCATCTCACCGAACTAAGCTGGACTGACGACGCTATTGTTACGAGTAGTACTAGTATAATTATGCGTCCTTTGGTTCAACGGACTTCCTGGATGCAAATAAGGCAGTTGTCTCGGCTTGTAGGCGACACTTGGGAACGACTTACCGTGGTCTCCCTCAATGGTGTTCTCCATCGAACACACTTCGCCAAACCACAATGTTTTAGATATCGTCGACGTCACCGCAATGGGGAAGGAAGTCAAATAGAGTTACAACCTCTATTTTTTTGCACACAAGGCCAGTATATCAAAATTACAATTTGCAAAAGGCCACTAACACTAATCGAGGCAAAATTGATGGGGTTTGCCTCGTACTAGCAACCAAGGACATTAATATCCCTTGCATGCATGCGGAAGTGAGAAGGTTGGTTTGCATGGTGGGTACAATACTTTCTTTTCGCTTATGAACATACAATATACTCCCTCTCATCCCCACAGACCCCCCTGCGGGTCATTTCTATCATAGAAACAGACCAAACCTTTGTCTCCTTGCACGACACACAATTGATCTCGTCAACGTGTGTCGGGGCATGAACCGAATTGGATGTCAAAACTAAGATGCGAAGTGACACGTAGTGGAGGCAAAGTGAAACTTCAAATGAACTGTTTGTTTGTATGCATGTCAGACAAATTACAAATAAACATTGGAAATTCAAGCATGGTCTAGGCCCACATGCGAATGATACTCGGCGGAATGTTCAAATGAGGTATGCTGGAGGATGGACTCGACCGGAGGGCGACATGATCGATGGAGAAGAGGGTTGGAGAGGAATTAGAAATAAGCAAATGCCACATGATTATAATTGAACGGCTCAAATAAAAAATAAGTTGTCTCGCTTGGCCTACATAGTGAAAGGCCTAATGCGCAACGTGGAGCACTGACGCTCGAATAAGGCTGGGAGAACAGGGAAACCGACATGTGGGGCACACCTGTCAGGACGACGTAGCGCAAACTAGTCCAATGGAGGAGCTAGCCCATGACCTCCTCGCCACCGGCAATCGTTCATGTGGGTCGTGGGGGACAACAACGTGGCGCAGCTCCAGTACCACTTTTGGACAAGGCGACCGCGGTGAGCGACATGCTCATTGTCGCTAGACACGGTCGGTTTCAGTGCGCCGAGGGTGGCATTAGTGCTATGGCACGACCAACAGTATGTTTGGTTTATGCCCAAGGTTGCCCCATCAAATCATTGGGTAGCCAAAATTTTGGTTGAGGTTTTGGTTGCCCATGATTTCGCATGCCACGGCGAAGAGGCGGCGGGGCTGGAGCGGTCGGTGGCGGCGCGGGCGGTTGGTGGCGAAGGAGGGGCGGCGGGGCGCAGATCCGGGCCCGGGCGGGCCTGCCTCGGGTCCGGCAGGACGCGGGAGGATGCGCGGTGAGGTGGGGCGCGGCGCGGGCGACGTGGCACCGCGGGATTGGAGGAGGGAGTCGGCGGATCTGATGTGTCACCCCGGGATTGGTCCGGGCGACGTGGCTGAGGCGGCGGACATGTCCGGCGCGGACGAATTTGTCCGGCGGCGCGAGGTGGATGAAGGTTAGCGTTTATCTGCGCGAGAATTTTGGAGGGAGACACATATATATAGGTTCAGGGAGCTAGGAGAGTCCAAATGAGGTACGGTTTTCGGCCACGCGATCGTGATCGAACGATCTAGATGATGGAGAGGGTTTAGGTGGGTTTTGGGCCAAATTGGAGGGGTGTTGGGCTGCAATACACACGAGGCCTTTTCGGTCCCTCGGTTAACCATTGGAGTATCAAACGAAGTCCAAATGATACGAAACTTGACAGGCGGTCTACCAGTAGTAAACCAAGGCCGCTTGGCAAGTCTCGGTCCAATCCGGAAATGTTTAATCCCCACACACGAAAGAAAGCTAGAATTGACCACCGGAGGAGAACGAAGCGCCGGAATGCAAAACGGACAACGGGGAGAATGCTCGAATGCATGAGACGAACACGTATGCAAATGAAATGCACATGATGGCATGATATGCAATGCAAGAAACGCAAGCAATGACAAGGCAACAACAGCGAATAACTGGATGACACCTGGCACATCGGTCTCGGGGCATTACAACACTCCACCACTAAGAGAGGATCTCGTCCCGAGATCTAGAATGGCACCGGAGGAACAAACGGAATAGACAAGAGGAGAGGTAAAACTAAGTTGCTTCATTGACAAACGAGTGAAACCAAAGAACCTTGAAAAGGTTGAACAAATTGAAAGAAATAAAACAACGGATAAGAACAAAGTTGAAAGCACTCCGTTAAGAAAGAGGAAGAAGAAAGAACCGATTCGGGTAGCACTTCGGTTGAAAAGAGATGAAGACTTGATGAAATGAGACCACTTGAGCAAAAGGTACCCAATGCTCCGGTTAAGTGGATAGCCACGAAAAGAACATGATCCAAGATGATGAGTGAAAAGAGCAACATCACAATGGCTCCGGAACAAAAGAATAGAAGATAGATAATTGAAATAGAAGAATGGAGAGGAAAATGCCAACTTCTGCCACAAAGGAGCTTGAAAAGGCATCTATAGGAGAAGGGTCAAACGGAGTTGTTGGAAACCAACAACGAAAAGAATAAGCTTGATATGGTCTTATGGATTACATCTCAAATTATGAGGTGGCAACCTGCCACTCACGGGAAAAGAATTGGATTGATATGAACAAGGAGACGAGAAACTTATTTCACCGGGAGGATTAATGAAGAACTTGGAGTATTTATGAGCACCATAGATAGCAACAGTCCTTAGGGATGGCTTTAGGTGAAATATAACACACTATAACTCCAATGACGAGATTGATGGATTTAAAATATCTCATTCTTGACAACATGTGAATCATGAAAACATGAACTCAAATTATCAAAATGACATAATACCACCTCCAATAGTATGGAAGAAAGAATTGCACTCCGGATAGCAAGAAGAAGAAAACTTGAGTTCCCCTGAAAAGAATCTTGACGAACACTTCGAGAAGGAATTAAATCCTTGATGAACCATCATAAAGAACCTTCATGAAGAACTCCGGTAACCTGGCTATGATACCAACTTGTAACGCCCTCAATGCGGCTATATCTCCCACGTGTCGAAGAACAACTTAGAGGCATAACCGCATTGAAAGCAATGTCGCAAGTGAGGTAATCTTCGCAAACAACCAAGGTAATACAATAGGGGAAAATATACATAGTTGGCTTACAATCGCCACTTCACACAAATACATGAATAAAGCATTACATCAACCAGATACAATCAAGGTCCGACTACGGAACCAAAATAAAAGAAGAACCCCAAATGCGACAAAGGTCCCCGATCGACCCCAACTGGGCTCCACTACTGATCAACTAGAACGAAACAACACAAAGGACAAGATCTTCATCGAGCTCCTCCTGAGCTTGGTTGCGTCATCTGCACGGTTCAATGGCACCTGCAAGCTGGTTTTGGAAGTATCTGTGAGCCACGGGGACTCAGCAATCTCGCACCCTCGCGATCAAAACAATTTAAGCTTATGGGTAAGGTAAAGGTATGAGGTGGAGTTGCAGCAAGCGACTAGCATATATGGTGGCTAACATACGAAAATGAGAGCGAGAAGAGAAGGCCAAGCACGGTCGATAAAAATATGATCAAGAAGTGATCCTAAAACAACCTACGTCAAGCATAACTCCAACACCGTGTTCACTTCCCGGACTCCGCCGGAAAGAGACCATCACGGTTACACACGCTGTTGATTCATTTTAAATAAGTTAAGGTTCAAGTTATCTACAACCGGACATTAACAAATTCCCATCTGCCCATAACCGCGGGCATGGCTTTCGAAAGTTCAAATCCCTGCAGGGAGTCCCAACTTAGCCCATGACAAGCTCTCATGGTCAACGAAGGAATAGACCTCCTCCCAAGATGTTCCGATCAGACTCGGTATCTCGGTTATTCAAGACACTTCGACAGGTTAAAACAAGACCTGCAACACCGCCCGAATGTGCCGACAAATCCCGATAGGAGCTGCACATATCTCTTTCTCAGGGCACACTCGGATTGTCTTAGGTACGGGTAGGCCAGCCCAGAGTTGCCCCTGGTGGCCACCGGCAGCTGACAGGTGGACCAACACTCAGAGGAGCACTGGCCCGAGGGGGGTTAAAATAACGATGACCCTTGAGTCTGCAGAACCTAAGGGAAAAAAGGCAAGGTGGCAAATGGTAAAACCAAGGTTGGGCATTGCTGGAAAAGCTTTAATCAAGGCGAACTATCAAGGGGTTCCCATTATAACCCAACCGTGTAAGGAATGCAAAATCTGGAAACATAACACTGATATGACGGAAACTAGGGCGGCAAGAGTGGAACAAAACACTAGGCGAGAGGCCGAGCCTTCCACCCTTTACCAAGGTTATAGATGCATTAAGATAACATAGCAATATAATGATATCCCAACAAGTAAATAAATGTTCCAACAAGGAACGGCCTTCGATCTTCACCTGCAACTAGCAACGCTATAAGAGGGGCTGAGCAAAGCGGTAACATAGCCAATCAACGGTTTGCTAGGACATGGTGGGTTAGAGGTTTGACATGGCAATTTGGGAGGCTTGAAAGCAAATGGTAGGAATCATAGCATTGGCATAGCGAAAGAGCGAGCAATCTAGCATAACAAAGATAGTAGTGATTTCGAGGGTATGATCATCTTGCCTGCACAGTTGTCAGAGTTGACTGGATCCTCCAAAGCAAACTCAACGGGCTCCTCGTTAGCGAACTCGTCTCCCGGCTCTACCCAAACAAGACAAACAAGCAACAAGGACACAATCAACCACGTGCAAGGGACAAACGTTATGATGCAAAGATGGTATGCTATGCGGGATGCGATGCGGGATGCATATGCAAGATATGACAAGAAATGCAAGAACCTGGCCTTAACTTGGAAATACAAGTGTGCCACTGGAAAGATGAGATGAAATCGCCTGAAAACGATATAAAGATCATCGGAATCGGAGTTATGGTTTGGAAATGGCAAGCGATTCGAATATGACACTGGTTTGCGATTTACAACAAGTAGCCATCTAAATGCAATGAGATGAACATGCTACAGAACCCAAACATAACAACAAAATACATGGCAGAGATGCATTCAAGATGCTTAACAAAAGTCTAGCACTGAGCCACGGCCAATCCATCCATTAACAGGTTCGAACAAGCATGGCAAAAATGCATATGGCAAACAGATCTCAGACACTGTGAAATCAACACTTGTCTGGAATTTCAGATCAGGTAGCCCACTTCGGAGCAACAAAACTACATGCTACAGGACCTGAACATGGCAAAGTAAAGCATGGCATGGAGCTACTCAAAGAGCTTAACAAAAGTCCATTAGTGACCTTGAGCCAAAAGGGATCAGAAAATACAATTGCAAGCATGTGAACATAGCAAAAATATAATCAGTTTTCAGACTTAGTGAAAACTGGAACATGCTGAAACATAACTCAAGTAGGCATGTTTACGAGCTCGATGCACTCACTATGGTGCATGTCATGACCAACTAAGCATACACCTATTACGAACACACAAAATGCAAGCTAGACATGGCAAGAACAATAGCATAGCATGCACGGATCAACTACAACAACACCGGCAAAATTGCAAACAAGTTGACAATCTGCCCAGATTCACAAAGTAGCAAAAGTAGAGCTCGATTGACTCAAGCTAGGGTGCTCCATAATTACAAACAAAGACATGGATGGATAGAGCACTACAATATTAACAAAACATCCTTACTGATCATCCTCAAAAGAGGCACGGATCACTCGGAAACAACATGAACATATGGCCTCATGAGATAAATAGCTCAAGGACTTGGTGGAAATGCTAAGTCCCTGAAATCAGAATTAACAAGTGCACCACTTTGCAAGCTTGTACTAGTCACCACACACATCACAAAAATACATGGGTTGCACCTCTGGAAAGATGACAAAACCCTTAACAAAACATATGTAGAACATCAGGGCATATCATGCACACATTAATCATGGCAAAAATGACAAAAAGCTAAACGGAGTAGCAGATCTGACAATTATCTCAAGTATCCCTCTTCTAACGGCATTTCGGGCATCAAGATGAACTCAAATGAAAATGATGCAATGGAATGAAATGATGTACTCTCTGAGATGAACATTTTGATATGCCATATGCATGAATCAGATCTACGGATGATGAGTTATGGCATGATGAACAAGGGCACATGAATCTGGGATTTCAGGGACTTGGTAGAAAAATTAGACCTCGCGGGAACCAGGACGAGGAGGACCCGGGACGAGCAGATCCGGGCGAGGCGAGGCCGTTTGGTTGGAGGAGGTGGTGGATCTCATCCACCTCGAGTGGATCCGGCCAGAACGGTGAGACGGCGCGCTCCGGCGAGCTTGGACGCCGGCGAGGAGGAGGTCCAGCGATGGCCGCGGCTACGGGCGGCGCGGGGCAGCTCCGGCGGACGGCCGGCGAAGCAAGGAGGCAGGCGGCGGCGGCGGGCTCCGGCGAGAAGACGGGGAGGCGCGCCGGGGCGGCAGTCGGCGGCGGCGGGGTGCCACGGCGAAGAGGTGGCGGGGCTGGACCGGTCCGGTGGCGGCGCGGGCGGTTGGTGGCGAAGGCCGGGCG
>NC_041392.1:365994778-365996640 GCF_002162155.2 Triticum dicoccoides
CGGGTCCGGCGGGCCGCGGGAGGAGGCGCGGTGAGGTGGGGCGCGGCGCGGGCTACGTGGCACCGCGGGATTGGAGGAGGGAGTCGGCGGAGCTGATGTGTCGCCCCGGGATTGGTCCGGGCGACGTGGCTGAGGCGGCGGACATGTCCGGGGCGGACGAATTTGTCCGGCGGCGCGAGGTGGACAAAGGTTAGGGTTTATCTGCGCGAGAATTTCGGAGGGAGACACATATATATAGGTAGAGGGAGCTAGGAGAGTCCAAATGAGGTGCGGTTTTCGGCCACGCGATCGTGATCGAACGATCTAGATGATGGAGAGGGTTTAGGTGGGTTTTGGGCCAAATTGGAGGGGTGTTGGGCTGCAACACACACGAGGCCTTTTCGGTCCCTCGGTTAACCGTTGGATTATCAAACAAAGTCCAAATGATACGAAACTTGACAGGCGGTCTACCGGTAGTAAACCAAGGCCGCTTGGCAAGTCTCCGTCCAATCCGGAAATGTTTAATCCCCACACACGAAAGAAAGCTAGAATTGACCACCGGAGGAGAACGAAGCGTCGGAATGCAAAACAGACAACGGGGAAAATGCTCGAATGCATGAGACGAACACGTATGAAAATGAAATGCACATGATGACATGATATGCAATGCAAGACACGCAAGCAATGACAAGGCAACAACAGCGAATAACTGGACGACACCTGGCACATCGGTCTCGGGGCATTACATCGCCACCATCGCTCAAGTCGCCGCAGAAGCGGTGGCCACAATGGCGGTCGACGATGGGAGTACCATCGTCCATGCAACCTACTTGCCGCCGTCCAATGTCCGGCACCGCCGAGGTCGGGGACTCCTCCGAGGATGAGTAGGGAATGGGAGGCGGTAGGGCATGGTGTGCCAACTGGCAGGTCCATCTCCCGTGTTCTACTTTTCCTCGCCGGAGACCGCACCTTCGCTTCACGGGTCTTGAACCCCGCCCCCGTACATGGAGATAGCAGATGGAGGACGTCGGTCGCCGCCGTAGAATAGGTTTAGGGTCGGGTTTCTTTTATTTTTCTATCCTATAAAAGTTCGAAATGTAATGAAAATCTGCCGTGTTTGCATTAATCTCGGCCGGTGTATATGAACTTTCACAATAATATAGTATATTGTAGGAGTACTAGCAAGATGCCTGTGCGTTGCACGGAAGATCAAGATCTTGTGGGAGAAAAGGATGAACGAGGGAAGGCTTATCTGCAAATGCACATTCACACATTTCATATTTTTCTACATCTGGGGGAACCTATGAAAGGGTTAACGTAAATTGCCTCTCTCTCTCTCCTCCCCTGATTTTCATGGTGGTGGGCCCCTCCCTCCCCCCAATCTACAATCAACAGCTCACACGTTTCACATTATGTTAATTACGTAACTGGGACTACGTAGGTGTAGCATTACTCGTCCTGAAAAACCCAACTATGCCAACCTCCCAGCATATCGCGCGGGAAAAGACTCGGCCGCGCCATTTTAGTCGGGATTACTGGATTACTAGTAGTAGTATCGATGGATCGCGCGAAGCAACAAGTTTTTTTGAGGTATGAAGCACCTAGTTTAAAAGGAAAAAGGCAGTACACTCACATCACCCCTGTCGCGGTCGCATTGCACCCCACACACGTTGGGTCCTGCACACGGCTCACGCAAACGGAACGCGCTTCGGCTTGCCTCTTCACCGACACGTGGGACTACACTTGGAGAAACCGACCATGCGCCAAACTCCCCCCGCCCACCGTGCGAAAATCCTCCCCCCACCCAAAAATTCCCCCCAAATCCTAGATTCAACCGCCCTTCAGCCAACTAGCCAATAATATTCCCCAAACCCCCTCCCCCC
>NC_041392.1:365996990-366046197 GCF_002162155.2 Triticum dicoccoides
CCCTCCACTCCATTCACTCCGCCAAAGCCGCCCTCCCCGCCACGCCGATACGTCAGCGCCGCGGTTCGTTAAGGGGACGCACGGCGATCCTCTCGCTCCCACAGTACGCTCTCGTAGACTGCCGTCCTCTAGTCGCGCCGCCACCGCTGGCGATGTTCTTGTGGAGGCGCACGACGGTCAGCACCGCCACTGCTGGCGACGTTCGTGTGGAGACGCACGGCGGTCATCTTCTCCCACAGTACGCGCCTTCTAGACTGAGGCCCCGTGCATGTCGGTGTAGCGTTGATTGTTAGCTGATAGACACTGTTAATCTCACTGTTTGCCGAAGTAGTTTATAGTCAATATGCTCTTCTTAAGAAGCTTCCTTGCCCTGTTCTGCACTCAATCTGCTTAGCTGAGATGGCATGCCAAGGTCGATTAGTTGCTAAAATATCCTGCCATATATTTATTGTGACGTAGATTGCCATGGTCTAGTAGCCAATCTGTGAGGTGAAATAGCTCTACACCGCTTTATACTCGATCTTTGTTGCTGCGATGGCCTTCGATAGTTCGATGGCTGTGTGCTCGGCCTCATGGACTACTGAAACAGCCTGCCATAATTTAGCACTCAAATATGTTTGTTGAATTAGCTTTACATATATTTCGTTACTTAGATCTGCTCATCCAAATATCTTGCCATAGCTTTACACATCGACGTAGGTATTTTATTCTGGACTTCATAAAAAAGCATATATGTTTTTCCTGTAATATCTAGTAGAAGAACTAATTTGTATGTCTAACAGATGGACATGACTTGGATAACTTCTGCTTGAAGATTCTCCGCTGCATGAACTTTATCAGAGCTGAGTACAGCGGTCTGAAATCAGATGTGCTTTGCCCGTTTAGCAGTTGTATGAATTCAGTTACAAGACCCTAGTCAACTATGCAAAATCATCTACACTTGTATGGGATGTCGGTCAGATATACTAGGTGGGTTCATCATGGTGAAGCTGTGAACGTCAATGTTATTGACTACGTGGAAGCAGCAGATCACCATCTTGATCTGCCTGATGCTCAGGTGGAAGAGGAGGAGGAGGAGGTGGTGGCAGAGCCAGTGAGTTTGACCAACATTGAAACAATGGTGGGCCCGCATGTTGGAACAATGCAACGTGGCTATCAACCCAGGAAATAAGTTGTTAGTATTCTCAGCTATGGTCACCTTTCTTCAGGTGAAGACATCTGAGCGGATGACCAACAAATAATTCTATGTGATGTTGGCTGCTTTCCGCAAAGCTTTCCCAGATGCGTCTGAGCTACCACACACCTACCGTAAAATGAAGAATTTCCTTTGTGCAGTTGGAATTGGATATGATATGATCCACATTTGTAAGAATAAGTGTGTTCTGTTCTGGAAGGATTATGCCAACTTAAGTGAATGACTGAAATGCAAATCATCAAGATGGAAAGATGGCGATGCTGTGAAGAGTATTCCTCATAATGTTCTGAGACATTTTGCAATTACACCAAGATTGTAGAGGTTGTTTCATGATGCTGAAACAAGAGAGGATGTACTATGGCATTCTAGGAACCAGGAGTACAGAGATCAGAATGTAATGAGCCATCCATCACATGGTAGTGAGTGGAAAAGCTTCAATCAGAAGCACAAAAAGGTTGTTGCTGACCCGAGAAACATTAGACTTGGCTTAGCTTCAGATGGATTTAACCCATTTGGCCACCAGAGCGCCACATATAGCATGTGGCCAGTGCTTGTTATCCCTTACAACATGCCTCCAAATGTCTGCACCAAAGAATCAAACTACATGATGGCCTTGCTCATCCTCGGTCCAAAAAGTCCTCGAAAGGATTTTGATTTGTTCATGGAGCCTCTTGTGGAGGAACTTCAACAGCTATGGAGGGGTGTTCTCACTCGAGACCTATATAGCAGCCCACCAGCTGATTTCTTTCTATGCGCGGTTATAATTTGGTGCATCCATGATTATCCGACTTTGGGAACTATGTCAGGGCGAACGACACATGGTTACAATGCATGTGTTCGCTGTGACAAGAATCCGCTATCATACGCAATACTTAGCAAGATCTGTTACATTGGACACCGCCGTTTCCTTGCCAAGGACAAGCTGCATCCTAGAAAATACCAAATATATGTGTTCAGTGCAAAGCATGAAAACCGTGATGCGCCAAAGAGGCTCACTGCCGATGAGTTTCAAGTGGAATTATAGAAGGTCAGACATATTACACCAGGAAACCATCCTGATAATGGTAGCGGGAAAAGGAAGCGTGGCAAGGCAGAAGAGAGATTATTGTTTACCCGCAGGTCCACTTTGTGGGACTTGGAATATTGGAAAGATTTGGATATGCGGCATAATCTTGATGTGATGCACATCGAGAAAAATATATGTGACAATATTATCGACACACTTCTTAATATGGAAGTAAGATGAAAGATACCTTAAAATCTAGGATTGATTTGACACACCTAGGTATCAGACAGGACTGGCAGGTGCAAGATGAAGGTAAACCACGGGATATGGCACCAGCTGTGTACGTCTTGGACAAGGTAAAAAGAAAAGAATTCTGCAAGGTCCTGTCATGTGTGAGATTCCCACATGGATTTTCTTCCAACCCTGAAAGGAGAGTCAGTGCAGATGGAGACAAGGTACAAGGGTTGAAAACTCATGACTGCCACGTCCTACTTCAAAGGGTTTTACCTGTTATCCTTAGAGGATTGGGCCGCCCTGACTTGTATAGAGCGGTTGCAGAGTTGGGACAATTCTTCAGGGAACTCTGTAGTAGAAATATCAGGATAGATGCTTTGGAGCGTCTTAGAGACAAGATACCAACTATCCTATGCGACCATGAGAAGATATATCCTCCAGCCTTCTTTGATGTGGTGGTGCATTTGGCTATTCATCTACCTGATGAGGCACTACTTAGAGGTCCAGTAAAGTATGGCTGGATGTACCCTATGGAAAGGCGGCTAGGCACTTTTAAGGGCAATGTTAGGAACAGAGCTAGACCCAATGGTTCCATTGCAAAGGCCTACATTGCTACGGAAGCATTGCCATTCTGCTCAAAATACATTGAAACAACTGATTAGCTTAGCAAAGACGTGGATGAAGACAATCCCGGGCTCAATGTTTTCGATTAGTCTATTCGAGTTACAGGGAAGAGTCGACAAGAGGACAAACCTAAAGATTTGGACAAAATGGTTTGCTATGTGTTGAATAACTGTCCTGAGATACTACCTTATATCAAGTAAGTGCTAAGTACTACAGCTTATGCATCGTAATCTACTAAACTTGCAGCACATTCTTATATATTTAGATGTTTGACACGATCACTATGTTGTGCAACATCTACAAAATGGAGTTACTACCGCAAAATCCAAGAAACATTGACAAACTGGTTATGGCCGGATTTGCGAAATGGTTCAAGAGCCATGTAAGCTTTTGAATTGCGTTGTCAGTTTTTTTAATATATTGAGTATATAAGATGATCTTCTTGTCTATTTTCTAACCATAGGTTAAGAAGATGCGGGAGGATGTGCAGGCAGTTGATGATGCCCTTTACTCACTAGCAATGGGTCCTGATACTCGGGTAAGACATTATGAATCTTGCATTGTTGGAGATGTGCGCTACAACACCCTTGCACGAGACGAAGGCAAGAAGACACAAAATAATGCCATCATGAGCATGGACACATATGACAAAGAGACAACTGAAATGTATGCTAACATAACAAACATTGTTCAGTTGTAGTATATCTCCAGTTTCGAGGATCATCGGTGTGTGGTTCTGTTGTGCTGTCGTTGGTATATCCTGTTTTGTAGGATCGCAAAACCCAGAGCTGATGATCATTTCAAATCCATCAATGTCAAGGCGGCGTACCAGACCAACGAGCCTTTTATTTTGGAAAATCAGGCAACACATATATTTTTCTTGGAAGACACATTTGCACGTAGCAATGATTAGAGAGTAGTGCAAAGGTTTGAGCAGAGGAATTCATTTAATGAAGTTGCACAACAAGATGATGCTTGCACTACTCCTGATGTACAAGATAACACAGATGTTCCTAATATCTTTGAGAACCATCACGTCAATGACGCTGGCGAAAATATTGCCTGTCGTGCCATGGACATACAAGAGTTGATCAAGAAGAAGCCAACGTTCGAGGATGTTGGGGACGAATAAGAAGATGACACCATGGGGAATTACGATTCAGAATGATACACATATCGAAGATGTTGACGCTGCTGCTGCGGATGATGATTACATTGCTTTTGTCGTATTTTCCTGTCAGAAGACGTTTTTTATCTACTATGTGAAATTGTGTTTGCTATGAAAACTGAAACCTGATGAACATGTTGTTTAGTATTTTCCCGTGAGAACATCACTTGTTATGTATGCTGATTTGTGTTTGGTGATTGTATGATGACTAAAACATGATGACATTGTTGTTTAGTTGTACTCATATTTGGCTGTGAAACTTGAATTTGATGACATAGTTTGTTGTTGGACTGCAATTTGCTCGATGTCTTCGAATGAGAACAAAGCTGACCCAACATGTCCTCTGCTAATTTATTTATTTATTACCAAAAGGGCCTCTGCTATTTATTTATTTATGAGCAAAAGGGGATACCCCCTGATTTCCATTAATAGAAATCATTAGATGTTCACAACACTATGCCCAGCCTGCTACACAGGTTTCATTCATTACTAGTTTCAGCAAAGTGCTCATGTCATAGCCACTGAATACATCACGAGTGCTACATACACAGCAAATAAAGAGACAATCATCCTACAGAGCACATCGATTTTGCCCATTATCTTCACAAGCTTGTTCATCTCCTCATTGCTGTCAAGGTCGTTCAGCAGCTATTGCTTGGCCATGATCAGATGAACTGCATCTTTAACCTTCTTCTCTGCATATTCCACTTCTGCCGTTCCTTCAGTTACTTGTCCAACACCCTAACCTGCTGGTATTGGGATTCCTCGGCTAACCAAATAATCAGCGTAGTTGCACTCCCCCACATCAGCAACTTCCCATAAATACAAATCACACGAATCTTCCCTTTTTTGCACGAATCAAATTGGAAGATCATCAACCAAAGTATTAAAAAAATCAACATCTGAAAGCAGCAGAACAACACTTAAACATATTATTACCCCATGATCTGGGCATTTGTAGAAGACTCGGCCAGGGTTGAGGATTGTGGTTGAGACGCGACGGATGACTCTGTGTGACTTGCAGCAGTGGCACCACACCAACAGCAGCGAGTTGCGATGAGCAACCGGCTGCGGTGCGCGTGCCGGCGGGGGTGTGATGAGACCCACAGGCGATGGTACGGGTGGCGACTTGGCGCATATTTGGTTGTTGCCTACTGAAGAGCAGGTGGACGAGCAGCCAGCAGACATGGTTGCTGCGGCCAGAGCTTCTGATGCTAGGTAGAGGAAGTAGAGAAGAGGGGAAGCAAACGTTGGATATGTCAGTTTCATTACTTGCAGAGTAGCATAGCACCATATATAGTAATAGTCTAGTTTTGTATTCGAACCAGCTACAGGAGCACGTCTCTCTTTTTTCTAAAACTCAGCAATGTCTCTTTACTGGTACACTAGCTTGTTCTGTACACCTTCTCAAGTCTTTGATTCCTCCACCTGACATCTGGGACCCACCGGATGGGCCTCTGTATTTCACGAAAAAAACATGCCCCCGCTGACTGGTCGGACCCACCAGCTATCTTCGCACGCAAGGAAGTGCCTCCTTATTACGCAAAAAAAAAATGAATACTCCCCCTTCCAGCTGGAACCCAACATCATGGGAGGCTGACTTGTGGGCCTACCAAGTTGACGGGGACAGACAACTTTGCCAACTTAGTCAATATGAACGATTCTAGCTCCAGTTACCGTACGATGTTCATCCAACGGCAGTAGTGCTTCTTCAACCTCTGGTCTTCTTGCTCCAGCCGCCCAAACCAGCGTCGGTCGTGCCGCATGCTCCTCAATCCCGTGACCGGCTGTGATGCCGCGGAGGCCTCACCGCCCCTACTACTCCCACCGCTGGCTAGGCCATCCCTCTACTTACCCACACCCCCTGTTATTCTGCGGCGACGGTAGCCTCACACCACAGCCGAACCAGGCAACCCTCGTACTCCTCTCCGCATGGGAATCCACTGCCGCATCTTCCCAGGTTCCGCGTCGCCCCCTTCCTAGGCCTCGCCATCGCCCACTGCCTTGGTGCTCTCGGTGCGGCGTGGTCAATGTGGTCAACGACAGACTTCCATCAGAAGAGTACTGTACATAGGGATGGCAATGGGTCGGGTTTGGGGCGGGTGGAGCTGGTCCAAATCCAACCCATGACTCATCTTCCTACCCTCTGCCCATCCACCAAATTATCCATGGGCACAACTTGTGCCCATGCCCAAACCCACTGGACACCCACATACCCATGGAGCTCCATGGGCATAGAAAGGTCAGCATGAAGCCTTCCCAAAGATAAAATTAACTCATCATCATTCACTCACAAATGACAACATAAGACATGCATAAGTAGGCAACATGTAATACGATGAGTCCTTAAGTGTGACATACCAGAGGTTGATTCTGCGGCATATAGCTCATGGCACAAGTTGCATATTTCCTGCCATTTCCCATTGATTCGCTCTTTCTAATATCACTGGCATATGGCCCAACATGTCATACGGGTATCCGTTGGATATCCATGGAGCACAAACTATAACCATGCCCAACCCGGCTGTTCGTGGGTATCCATATCCACGGACCCATGGGTGAAAATGTGCTCCATACCCTTGCCCAACCGGGTCGGGTATCCATGGGTATTCAGATCCATGGATAAAATTGCCATCCCTAATTGTACGTGGAGAGGCTGACAGCTGGGTTCACGACCACAACCCAGTTTTTTTGTGATTTGCCAAGTAAGTCGCTTTGTCAGGCCTGTTGGGCTGCAAATCTTTCAAGACGAGGAGAGCTTCATTCGGCTGGCCGAGAAAATGGCCTATCAGTAATGAGAAATGGGCTGTACATTTTTAAGACACATCAAACCGGCAATTAGTTTCAAATTTATTTTTTTTGTTTCGAGATTTTAAATTGCATTGATTTTTATGCGTGGACAATTTGTTGGATTTTATATTGATATACATTTATTTTTAAAATCGGTTTGAATGTGACTCGAAATTTCGGGATTAAAAACAGTTCGGACCGCACCGAAATATGCAAAATTTCGTATAATTTTTTAACCGTTGCCACAATATGGGCTGTAATGCTAACAAAAAGAATATGGGCTCCAAAAAAACCTTAAGAATTAGCAAATGGGCTGTAAATTATTAGAAATGATGGCAGATGGGATGTATGATGTTTTCCACAGATTTGAGGCTTTCCTAAAAAAAGGTTGACGGACAGGCAGTGACTGTTGCATGTCCATCCAACGGCCGTCATGCTTTTTCAATCTCTGCTCTTCCTGCTCCAGCCGCTCAAACAAGCGCCGATGGGACTGCGTGCTCTCTCCTCCCCGTGGCCGACTGTGCTGCCGCGCAGGCCTCACCACCCCACCGTACTCCCATCGCTGGCCTAGCCATCCCTCTACTCACCCACACCTGCGGTTATTCTCTGGCGACGGCAGACAAACCAGTAAACCCTCGTACAGTCGTAATCCCCTCCGCATGGGAAACAACTACCGAGTCTTCCTTGCTTCCGTGTCATTCCCTTCCTAGGCCTCGCCGTCGTCCACCGCCCTGGTGCTCTCGGCGCGGCCTGGTCAACGTGGTCAGTGACCGACATGCATCTGAAGTGGACTATACGTGGAGAGGCTGACAGCTGGGTCCACGGTCGCACGCAAGGAAATGCCTCCTTATTACGCGCAAAATAATGATTCCTCCACCTGACATCTGGGACCCAACGAAAGGGCATCTATATTTCACGAAAAAACGTTACCGCCGCTGACAGCTTGGACCCACCAACTGTATCTTCGCACGCAAGGAAGTGCCTCCTTATTATGCACAAAAAAAATGAATACCCCCTGCTAGTTGGGACCCAGTATAGTCGCAGGCTGACTTGTGGGCCTACTAAGTTGACGGGGATGTAGGGCTTTGTCAACTTAGTCAATATGCACGATTCTAGCTCTAGTGATCGTATGATGTCCATCCAACGGTCGTAGTGCTTCTTCAACCTCTGGTCTTTTTGCTCCAGCCGCCCAAACCGGCGCCGGTCTTGTCTTGTGCTCCTGCCTCCCGTGGCCGGCTGCGATGCAGCAGAGGCCTCACCGCCCCTACTACTCCCACTGCTGGACAGGCCATCCCTCTACTCACCCACACCCCCTGTTATTCTGCGGCGATGACAGCCTCACACCGCAGTGAACCAGTGAACCCTCGTACTCCTCTCTGCGTGGGCATCCACTGTCGCGTCTTCCCTGGCTCCTCGTTGTCCCCTTCCTAGGCCTCGCCATCATCCACTGCCCTGGTGCTCTCGGCGCGGCGTGGTCAACGTGGTCAAGGAACGACTTCCATCGGAATAGTACTGTACGTGGAGAGGCTGACAGCTGGGTCCACGACAGCCGCATGGAAGTGCCTCCTTATTACGCGAAAATAATTATTCCTCCACCTGACAGGACAGACCCACTGGACGGGCCACCATATTTGGCGAAAAAACGTTTCCCCCCTGACTGCTGGGACCCACCGGATGGGCCAACGTATTTCGCAAAAAAAAAACATTCCCCCCGCTATCAGCTCGGACCCACCGGAGGTGCCTCCTTATTACACACACAAAAAAAGAATACTCTCCCTACTAGTTGGGACCCACCTTGGTGGGAGGCTGACTTGTGGGCCTACTAAGTTGACGGGGACGGAGTGCTTTGTCAACTTAGTCAATATGAACGATTCTAGTTCCAGTGACCGTACGATGTCCATCCAACGGCCATTGTGCTTCTTCAACCTCTGGTCTTCTTGCTCCAGCCGCCCAAAGGAGCGCTGGTCGTGCCACATGCTCCTGCCTCCCGTGGTCGGCTGTGCTGCCGCGGAGGCCTCACTGCCCCTACTATTCCCACCATTGGCCAGGCCCTGCGGTGATGGCAGCCTCACACCGCAACCGAACAAGTGAACCCTCGTACTCCTCTCCAAGCGGGCTTCCACTGTCGCGTCTTCCCCAGCTCCGCGTCGTCCCCTTCCTAGGCCTCGCCATTGTCCACCGCCTTGGTGCTCTCGGCGCGGCGTGGTCAATGTGGTCAAGGAACAACTTCCATCAGACGTGGACTGTACGTGGAGAGGCTGACAGCTGGGTCCACGACCGTAGCAAGTAAGTGCCTCCTTATTACGCGCAAAATAATTATTCCTCCATCTGACAGGGGGGACCCACTAAACAGGCCACCGTATTTCGCAAAAAAACGTTTCCCCCTGACTGGTGGGACCCACCAGCTACAACTTCGCACGCAAGGAAGTGCGTTCGGGCAAATAAAAATGATTCGCCCCCTGACTGCTGGGACCCACCAGCTACATCTTCGCACGCAAGGAAGTGCTTGACAGTCAGGACCCACCTGGTCGAAGCGTATGTAGCGTTGTCATTCTGGTCGCGAACGTGTACGTACATACTGGTCGATGTAGAGGCGTGCACGTGTCGTAGTAGAGGCACACACGTAGCATGTACACGTACGTACAGTGGCCAGTGTGCAAGAAAGAAAATACGACCACGTACGTACATACGGGCAGGGTCTCGAATGCCTACTCGTGCATACGTATAGCCAGGGCTCGTGTACATGGCTAGGTCAGAACGGAGAAACAACGTCGTCGTCATGTTCATGGGGAGCCAACCGGCTGGGTAGGAACGAAATGCGTCGTCGTGTTCATCTGGAGGGCTTGGATGGAACAGTTGATGGAAACGAGGCCTGGCGTACTGCAAAACAGAGGAAACTGTCTTGTGTTCGACCGGCCACGTTTGAAATGGTATCCTCTTCATCAGGAGGGGTCTGGCGTACCGCAAAACGGAGGAAACAGACGTCCTACGGTCGAAACGGGGGTCCTGTTGATCGGGAGGGGTGTGGCGTACCGCAAAACGGGACTCCATGGGATACTGTTCATCTCCACCGTCGACCCCTCCAGCCTCCACGGGCTACTGTTCGTCCACCGTCAACCTCCGCCAGCCTCCACCTACGACTGTTCATCCAGAGGCTTCTGTTCATCCAGCCTCCACCGCGCGCTACTCCACCGGCTACTGTTCAACCAGCCCTCTCCACGAGCTCCTGTTCAACCACCCCTCCACGGGCTACTGTTCATCCAGCCCTCCACCGTCTACTATTCATCCTGCCCTCCACGGGGTCCTGTTCATCCAGCCCCAACCGGCTCGATCGATCGGGGTACTGTTCATCCAGAGGCAACACCACGGGGGCCTGTTCATCCACCCCCACTAGGAACTATTCACCCCCCCGCAACAATCACTGTTCATCCAGAGGCAGCATCGATCGACTTCATTTAGCAGTAGTAGCGAAGGAATCACTTGCTCGGGTTCAGTAACGTGTAGCCTGCAGTGCAATCACTCAGGTTCAGTTAGAGCCCAACGCCACGCTCGGGTTCAGTTAGAGCCCAACGCCTCGCACACACGCACGTACGTACGAGAGAAACACGCATCGCTCGGCCCCCGACCACCCACCGTAACCGCGGACTCCCCGATATTTTCGCGCCCTCGCTTCTACCACGGTTTTTTCCGTCATGGACGGCCCAAAGAATGTCATGCAGCTGCGTCTCCGGCCCGCCCAGGACGAAAAGCCCATTTTTTGTCATGATTTTTTGTCATAGAAGTAGGACCCCACCACATCTATGATGATACCGGGTTTTTCACAATTATCGTCATAGATGTGTCATCAGTATGACAGAAAAAAATTTGTTCGGCCCAAAATGTCACGGATGTGTCTTTTTTTGTAGTGTCCACTGCCACTCAACCCGACAAATCCCTGTGTTCGCATGACCCGGGCCCGGTACTACCACCTGTGCAAGCGGCACTACCGCTTAAGCGGTACTCCCGCCCGATGCCCGGCACTACCGCCCTGCCTGTGCGCAAAGAACAGGTCTAGGGCCCATGTATCCCCCTTTCACTTACCATTTCGTGGATTTTAGAATATATATACTCCCCCACCTCATCCTAGCGAGGGTTAGCATTGGTTTAGCTCATTTTAGAGATAGGGCATTGCTCATCCACATCGGATCTACTCCACGAGAGAGACCGCAGCCTCTACGGAGAAGATCCTTTTGGATTCAAGACCTCCTTGTGGAGAAGAACATCAAGACCTCACAGAGAAGACCAGTTACCTTTGTATCATCCGTTGTTGACTTTGGTCTTGTATCTGCCTTTGTGTTCATGGATCTAGCGCATGTGTGATCATACTTGTTGGTTTGAGTGTTCTCTTGTGTTCCCCTTGTGATTTTCCCCTCGTTTCCCTCCTCGTGTTCTTCGTGTTCATCACGGGATCTGCTCCTTTCGTGAAATATTGGCCGATTAGGGTTCTCACCCTACATCATCTTGGTATCATGAGCCATGTTTATCACGATTTCGGAGCCCCCCTCGTTGTGTTGCTAGCCTAGTTTTTGTTGATTTTGTCCCTAATTCGAAAATTCCCCACAAAAATAGCCCCAATTATTTTTTGTGATTTGTTGGTGTGTTGAAATTTTGTTGGATTTGATCCGTGGATTTGCCTTGTTACTAGTGGATCAAGCATCTCCCCAATTTTCTCCACTTTCCATCCACGTAATCGCTCGAATTTTGACCTCGAAATCATCCTTTTCTGTCCCAAAACCTACCCCGATCCAGATTTTGGGATTTTTCCAACATCAGCGGTACTACGGCCCCACCGAGCCGCACTACCGCTTAAGTACCACAAACAGTACTACTGCACACCTGAGCGGTACTACCGTCCCGCCCAATTTCAGTCAAAACCATTCGCATCTTTGCCTAGACCATCCACCAATTCCACATCGCCATGTTCGTTATGTCAACTTGACTTCTATTTTGAGAACTTGAGTTGTGTTTCATTGTTTCCTAACGTGTTTCGGCTACTTCGGGATGGTTCGACATCAACATCACCACCGCTCATCTTCGCCACGGACTACTACGACCGGCTACATCACTTTGGTATCAACCTCACCTTGGTATTGGACATATCATTCTTGCCATTGCATTGATAGCCCTCATAGCCCTACTCCTTTTGCGTCACTTACCCATGGAGACTAGCCTTTGAGTATTGCCGGCAACGAGACTTGTGCACATTAGTGATCATACATCCCATAGCATACGTACATCATTGTTGCATATCTTGGTATCATCTCTTGTGTCACAAGGTTTTCATCGCATACACACTTGCTATCTTGGTTCGTCAAGCATTGCATGAGAAAAGAGCTCAAACATGAAAGAGCCAAACAAGCTTTTAAGCAAAATGGAAAGATAAGCAAAGAGCTTTTAAGCAAGAACCATAGCATCATACAACATTAAGATTGTCATACCCGATCATCTTGGATCATATCATAGAAACACCATGCATAGAGCATACTTGGGATAGAAGTCGTTGCATTTTTTCTTAGTAGGTTGTGCACAAGTCTTTGTATCCGCCTATTGTGCAATCGTGCTAGCGTCTCTCTAGTGTTTTGCAACACGAGCATTTTTGTGGATTCCACATTTTGGCTCATCCTTGGTTGCCAACCCCACCTATCTTTTTGCGTGTGTGTTTCTGTGTACATTACATTGCTTGGTCTACTTGTTGCATTGCAATCTTGCGAATCTTTTCCAACATTATTGAAGCTCACTTACAATTGCATCAAATTTTGTGCCACCATTCTAACCAAGCTCCACCATAAGCTTTTACTTGTGTAGGTGTGAGAAACCGACAAGAATTGGTACCAATCGTGCTATTTCCTTGTCCACATTGGAGTGATCATCGATCCACTTTCTACTTCGGTCAGGGTACATTTGGTATTCGTTCTTCTCTTTCTACCACTCACTTTATTCCCTTGGAATGATGGATAGGCCAAGTACTTCTACCAACCCACTCTTCATTGAGCACGATGACGACATGAACTCCTACGTCACCAAGAGTCACCTCTTTGGTGCACAACGTGCTTTGCATCAAAAGCAACAAGCAATGAGTGAACGCATCTACAACCTCGCCGCCGACTTGTGACTCTTTGAGCAACGTACAAGGGACTACTTCGACCACAAGCTCGACGATCACAAGCAATAGAATGACGCAAGGATGCACGAGATTCACGCTTTGTTGCTCAACCTCTCTTCTTCCACTTCGTCCTCTTCGAGAAGGAGATGTTCAAGTCGACACTCCGACTTCACCCTCTCCGGCTCAAGTACATCGACATCGAACACTCTACGCCGTGCCGCATGCAACGATCATCAAGCAAGCCTCAGTCCTCTACGCGACACCAACTCTCAAGAGCACCGACAACGTCAATCCCAAGAGGCTTTTGCGCTAGCATGCGAACGACAATGACAATGCCAACACGAAGAGGAAGAGCACGTGCGTCTACAACAAGATGCAGAAGATGCCGAGGCACAACACCAAGAACAACAACTCCGTGAAGCTCAAACACTTGAGGTGCAACAAGCCCTCCAAGATTCAAGTCGAGCCGTAGCCAACCGAGGCCGACAAGCTCGTGAACATGAAGAAGCACTTCACGAAGAAGTTCAAGAACGAAGATTTCAAGCTCGCATACATTGTCAAGTTCCTCCTTGAGCTCGACAAGCTCCCCCACAAGCTCGCCAAGAGCATCAAGTTCATCAAGAGCATGATGACAATGGAAATCCTCCACGACAAGAGCAACATGAGGTTGACAACCCTCCTCACCAAGAGAAACATGAGTTTGACAATCATCGACAACATGGGCGTCATCATCCCTGTCCCCAACAAAATGAAGAGCAATGCTACGGCAAACTCAAGTTCAATGGAAGCAACGATCCCGAAGAGTACCTTTCATGGGCATTGAAGGTCCACTAAATCTTCCGTTTGAACAACTATGAATAAGAGAAGAAGATCGCGATGGCATCACTTGAGTTCCAAGAGTATGTCCTCATTTGGTGGGAACAAGTTATTGAGCGCCGCGAGGCAAGAGGTGAACCACCCATCACTACTTGGGCACAAATGAAGCATGTCATGAGAGCACGCTTTGTGCCTTCCTACTACAACCGCGACCTCTTCAAGAAAATCCAACTACTCAAGCAAGGAACCAAGAGCATTGAAGAGTACCACAAGGAGATGGAGATTGATATGATACGAGCCAATGTCACAAAAGATGATGAGCAAACTATGGCACGTTTCTTGAATGGACTCAACCATCCTATCAAGAAGATCGTCGACTTCCAACCATACTCGAACCTCATCGAGCTAGTGCATCAAGCTACAAAAGCAGAACATCAAGTGCAAGACAATTTCAAGTATGCCAAGTTCTCATCCAAGTCATACGGCTTCTCCAACACCCAAGCTTCAATGACTCCAACTCCATCTACCAAGCAGTCTACAAGAAACATCGACAAGTCGAGTTCCAAGAAAGCTTCGTCAACTCCAAGTCATCCTCCTACTACAAGCAACTTCAAGCCGAGAGCTTCATCATCATCCACTCCAACCGATGAAACCATCAAGACGAGTTCCTTCAAATTCTTCACATGCGGAGGCCTAGGCCACAAGTCCTATGAGTGCACCAACAAGCAGACCATGATCCTCAACGACGACGGAACCTACGACTTGATCAGTGAAGGAGAAATGGACGCTCTTGAGAAAGTCGCCATGCACCGGCAAGTGAACGATGAAGAGGAACAAGTCTTTTGCGATGAAGATTCAAGTCCCGCTCTTGTTGTCTCCAAGGTCTTGACTCTCCAACATCACCAAGAAGAAGACCAACGATGCCACATCTTTCTTACCAAGGCCGACATTAATGGATGATCCATCAAGGTCATCATTGATGGATGGAGTTCAATCCGGCCAAGGACAAGACCCTGCGACACTTCTTCGAAACTACGCATGAGGAGATCTGGAAGGTGCTCTTCAAGGCCAACGAGACGTGGCCGGAGACAACCGAGGACTACGGACACAATCTGGCCCATCCCGCAAGTTCAGTAAGTATTCCATTGTAAGTGCATCTAGTGCCCCTTAGTAAGTTCAACCGAGGACTAATGCGTTTGTGAGTACACACAGGTCTATAAGTCTATGAGGAGCTTGATATTTACAGAGAAAGTCGACCCCTAAAAATGAAGTTCTTCGACTGAAGACTTTAAAACTCTGAAGACTTTCTGAAGACTTTGAAAGTGAAGAAACTAGTGTGACCTTGAAGACTTGGTATTCATTCGAGGAACATGAAGCGTGAAGACTTTTGTTTTCGTAGTTTCATTTTCTCTTTCTTGAGTCATAGGAAACACTGTACTGTTAAAGGGGGTCGAGGAAATACTAAGGAAAAATTTCCATGTGATGCTCAACTCAAAATCCTACACCTACCAATCCCTTCGAGTGAAGCCATTGGAAATCTCATACAGTCCAGTCATATTCTTCAACGACAGAGTCGAAGTTCTTCTGGTCTCTGAGGAATTTGTTTTGACTAAGGAGTTAGGAATTTGCCAGTGCGGATTTCCTAGACAGTGAGGAACATGATAGCCCTGAGGATTTTGCTACTCAAAATTCCGACCGTTGTTGTACTATGTGCCAGCTGTCCCAAAATATCTATCCACCTAACGGTCATATCATTGAAGGGCATTTACGTCTTATCATGTCGGGCTGCTCCCTAGGCTATAAATAGCCGCCCCCTACAACCACTAGCAGGTTGGCTACTCCGAGAGAAACTGACACTTGTCATTTGAGAGCAACCCATCCTCTGAGGACTTTGAGCGAAAATCATCGAGTGAGGAAAACCCCAAAACCCAAACACCTACAACCCCAAGTGATTGAGCATCACTAAAGAGATTGATCCTGCGTGGATCCGACGCTTGTTACCTTTGAAAACTGTGATTCGTCCAGATGGTTAGGCGTCATGGTCTAGAGCATCCAAGAGGAATTGTGGATCACCGAGTGACCAAGTTTGTGAAGGTTCGGAAGTCACCTGAAGACTTACCACGAGTGATTGGACGAGGTCTGTGTGACCTTAGTTCAAGGAGAATACGGTGAGGACTGGGTTTCCTGAGTTGCGTGTTTAGGACTTGGTGTTCGGGACTGTGTGTCCTCGAGTTTAAATACTCAGCCGCTCCAACCAGACGTACAACTGAGACAGCAGTTGGAACTGGTCTACCAAATCATTGTCTTCACCAAGCTTACTGGTTCTATTCCCTCAACTCATTCATTTCCTCATAACTGTGTTGTGTGTTTGTTCATATCTGTATTTGAAGACTTTGGCTGAAGACTTTCTCAATTTCCTCAGTTCAATTTCTTTAGTCTGTTTGTCTTCATCCTGTGTTATCCTATGCTGATGCTTCCTGTACTCTGTGTATGTCTTCATTTCATCATGATGACCATGCTTGTATTCTGTTATGTTTACTTTTGAGTACTTATTCCGCTTCTAGTAGTTCTTCGCTAAGCAATTTCCTCACCGGCAAATTCCTCAGTGAAGAATTTCATAAAAATCGCCTATTCACCCCCCCTCTAGTCGATATAACGCACTTTCAATTGGTATCAGAGAAAGGTACTCCCTTGTTCTGTGTGATTTTGGTTTAACCGCCTGGAGTTTTAGTTATGTGAACCACAGGTATGATCAAGGTCTCTGCTGGGTGTCCTACCTTCGATGGGACGGACTACCCCTACTGGAAGAATAAGATGCGAATGCATCTTGAGGCAATTGATAATGATCTCTGGTATGTTGTGGAAAATGGTGTTCCCTCAGTCACACCTTCTCTGAATGCTGCTGATGTGAAGAGATTCAAGCAACTCGGCGAAGAATATCATATGTGGCCATCTGAGCAAAGGACAGTATGGCAGAGTGAGTGCTTTGGAGACAGCGAAGCTTATCTGGGACAGGTTGTCCAAAGTGAATGAAGGAGTCTCAATACAGCGTGACTCTCGAGTTAATGTTCTTTGCAATCTCTTTAACCGCTTCAAAAGACTCGATAATGAAAATGTTCAACAAACCTTTGATCGCCTCACTGACATCTCAAATGAGCTTCAAGCACTTGGTGCCACTGACATCACTGACCATGAGGTGGTGAAGAAATTGCTGAGATCGCTTGATTCCTAATTTGACACTCTGGCATTGATGATACAAGAACGTGCTGATTACAAGTCACTTGATCCTGCTGATATTCTTGAGAGGCTAAATACTCATGAGTTCCAACTTGCTGAAAAAAGAGATCTCTATGCTTCGAACTATGGCAGATCACGCGCATTGAAAGCCAAGGCGGTATCCGAGTCCGAAGATGAAGACTCTCGTAGCAGCCTTGGTGATCCTGAAGAACTAAGCCATGATCTGGCTCTGCTCGTGAAGAAGTTCCAAAAGTTCTCAAGACGTGGTCGCCTTGGAAGACCCTCAAGGAGCAATGATTCCTCATCCAGTGACTACAAGAGGAGGCTCTGTCACAAATGCAAGAAACCTGGACATTACATTCAAGATTGTCCTCAGTGGGAAAATAAATCAAAGAAGAAGAAATACAAGGATTACAGTTCTAATGATGCGAAGAAAAAGAAGAAATCCACACAATCTTCATCATCAAAATCCTCGAAGTCTTCATATCACAAGAAGAGCAGCTCCAAGAAGGCTAGGGCATTCATTGGCAAGGAAATGGACTTTGAGGCTGAATCTGAAGAAAATGAGGAAGAGGAGTCATCTGAGGAGTCCGAATCCGGAGTGGTGATCCTAGCTCTCGCCACTGCATTCGTCAGCAAGTCTATCTTCAACATTGAAGAAAATGACCTCACCAACAAGGCTGATGAAGGCGATGATGACTACGCTCCCACCTATTGCTTCATGGCAAAGGGTGCCAAGGTACTCAAATATACCTCCTCTGAATCAAGTGAGAATGAATCTGATGAAAACCTTAAGCCCAGCTATTCTAAACTTGCTAAGATTGCTGTAAAATAACAAAGGGATCTTGAAAAGGTTCAAAACATGCTAGACAAAACTGATGATATGTTGGGTGAAGAAATGGATCGCACTAAAGCCTTTACTAAAAATCTTCAGAGACTTCAGACTAGGTTTTACAATCATCAAGGTCATGATAACACTCTCTTATCCGATCATGAGAAGCTTTCTTATGAATTTCTTCAAAGAAAGCAAGACCTTGAGAAGCTAAGAGTGAGTTATGAAGATCTTCAGAAGGAGCGCGATTCATTACTTGCTCAACAAATCAGCGCTTCTCAGGAAGAATTTGTTCCTCCTTGTTTGAAATGCATTGAACATGAATCTGCTAATTCTTCACCTGAATGTTCAAATGCTACTAATGTTTCAAATTCTTCACATGCCTCTGCTATCACTAATTCCTCATCTGAGGACATTGCTAGTATCACTGATGATGCAGGGTTGAAGGAATTGTACATGACAAGCATGTACAAAAGCCTCAAAGGGCATCAGACTCTTTGTGATGTGCTTAAAAAGCAGATCCTCAACAGGAACCCTAGGAAAGAGGGTATTGCTTTTGAGAGGAAACTCAATGCTGATGGTACATATTGGAAGCCTGAGCAGTACCCCAAAACTACATGGGTTGCTGCAAAGGGACCTCCAGTTTATCCATCTAACCTATCTGGATATGCATGCGAATCTCCTCATTCTGATGATGAGTCATTTGACTCCAACTACAAACTGTTCAAAAATCAGAATGGTGAAGTATTTGCTAGATATCTTGGCACTAACTGCAGGAACAGTCCCCCTATGAAGAAAATCTGGGTTCGCAAAAGATGCCTTGAAAATCTTCAAGTGAATGTCATCATGACGCCACCTGTGAAGAATAGGAACCCCAGATCAAATTCTTCATATGGACCAAATTCTTCATATGGATCCAAGTCCTCATACGGATCAAACTCCTCACATGGATCAAATTCCTCAAAAGGATCAAAGTCCTCATATGAACATCATCGTGCTAACCCGTCTGTTTCGCAGGGAAGATCTAAGGATTATGGATATGTGCATTATTCTTCAAATTATTATGTCCATAAGTCCTCGAAGAATTTCTCTTCTTACTCTTATGCTTATTCTAACCCCTCTTATGTGAAACAAAATGGACTGGCTTCTATGCCATCCTTCTTGTATGGAGCTCGCAGAATGATGAACTCTTTGCCACCCCTTCAGATGTGGGTGGTGAAGAAAAAGAACTAATCTCTTCTGTAGGGTCAGGTCTCCAGACATACGTAATCGTCTGAAGAATCTGCTGGAGACCTGAGCATGCCTGATAGGACGCAAGCTAATCATGAAGAAATGAACTTCCATTTCTCACGTCCTCATATTGCTTTATCTGTTCTCTTGATTGATGAAATTGATCTGATGAATTGATGTCATATTCTTCACTGATGAAGTATATGAGTTTGTAAGCTTCACTAATTCATCTGCAGGATGATCAACCCAAAGCCACTGAGTGGGTCCTCGATAGTGGATGTACAAATCACATGACTGGTGACAAGAATCTATTGATGGATGCTCCATTATCTCCATCGCATCTGAAGCATATCATCTTTGCTGACAAAGGCAAAAGTCAGGTATTTGGTCTAGGTAAGGTTGCGATCACAAAGGATCAACACATGGACAAAGTCATGCTTGTTGAGTCCCTAGGATACAACCTTATGTTTGTCTCAATGCTTTGTGATCCTTATATGGTTGTTGTCTTTGGCAAGTACCATTGTGTTGTGGTTATGGAAGCTGACAATTCCAAAGTCTTCAAAAGCTTTAGGACAGGAGACCTGTATATTGTTAATTTCTCTGCAGGACCACAACCATCGATGTGTCTACTTGCAAAAGCTTCAGAAGGCTAGCTCTGGCATAGACGACTTGGTCATGCAGGCATTAGGAATTTGCACACGCTTGCGAAGAAGCATGTCATTGGCATCGAGAATGTCAAATTCCTCAAGGATCACCTATGCGGAGCCTGTGAAGCTGGGAAGATGACGAAGGCCAAGCATCCAGCGAAGACTATCATGACCACCACTCGCCCATTTGAATTGCTTCACATGGATCTCTTTGGTCCTAATCATTATTCTGCTATTTCAAATGAAGCATCTCAATATGGCTTTGTTATTGTTGATGATTACTCTCGTTACACATGGGTACACCTTGTTACTTACAAGCATGAAGTGCAGGAAGTCTTCAAACGATTTTCCTTGAGGGCTTCAACCAACTTTGGTGTGAAGATCAAGCACATCAGAAGTGACAATGGCACTGAGTTCAAGAATTCTGGTCTCGATGACTATCTTGATGAACTTGGTATTACTCATGAGTTATCTGCTCCTTATACTCCTCAGCAGAACGGCGTCGTGGAGCGCAAGAACAGGACTCTTGCTGAGATGGCTCGCACTATGCTTGATGAATACAAAAAGCCTCGTCGTTTCTGGACTGAGGCAATTGATACTGCGTGCCACATCATCAACAGAGTATATCTTCACAAATTCTTCAAGAAGACTGCCTATGAACTCCTCACTGATAAGAAACCCAATGTAAGTTATTTCAGAGTCTTCGGTGCTAAATGTTGGATTAGAGATCCTCATCACAACTCAAAATTTGCACCGAAAGCACATGAAGGTTTTATGCTTGGTTACGGAAAGGACTCGCACACCGACAGAGTCTTCAACAACGTTCTTCACAAGGTTGTTGAAACTGTAGATGTGCGGTTCGATGAAACTAATGGCTCGCAAAGAGAGCACCTACCTACTGTGATAGATGAACCAGGACCTAAGGAAACTATCAAGTTCAAGGCTACTGAGGATGTCATTCCTACTAAAGAATCTGCTGAAGAATTCATTCCAGAACATGACGAACGTCAAGCTAATGCACCTAAAGAAAATACTGAAGAAAATGGTGCTGAAGAGAATGCTGATCAAATTCTTCAACGACAACCAGCTCATCCTCACATTGCAAAAGAAGTGCAAGTTGTAAAGATCATCAATGACATCAAAGCGCCAGGTCCTCTCACACGCTCAAAAGCTTCACATTTATCTAACTTTTGTGGGCACTATGCTTTTGTCTCTATTACAAAGCCCACTAAGGTAGATGAAGCATTTCTGGAGCCTGGGTGGATTCAGGCCATGCAAGAAGAATTACATTAGTTCAAGCTTAAACAATGTCTGGGAACTGGTCAAACGCCCAGATCCTTGCAAGCACAATATCATTGGCGCGAAGTGAATCTACCGCAACAAGCAAGATGAAAATGGCCTTGTGGTGAGGAATAAGGCACGACTTGTAGCTCAAGGCTACACACAGGTTGAAGGAATTGATTTCGATGAAACTTTTGCACCTGTTGCTAGACTTGAGGCTATTCACATATTACATGCTTATGCTAACCATCATGATATCACTTTATATCAAATGGATGTGAAAAGTGCATTCCTCAATGGTAAGCTTGAGGAAGAAGTATATGTTGCTCAACCCCCAGGTTTTGAAGATCCAAAGAATCCTGACAAAGTCTTCAGACTCAACAAGGCCCTCTATGGCCTCAAGCAGGCCCCATGGGCGTGGTACGATACCTTGAAGGAATTCCTCATGAAGAAAGGCTTCAAACCCGGTTCACTCGACCCTACTCTTTTCACTAAATCCTATGATGGTGAATTGTGTGTGTGCCAAACATATGTTGATGATATTATGTTTGGCTCTACTGACCAACGTTATAGTGATGAATTTGCCTATATGATGAGTGAAGAATATCAAATGTCTATGATGTGAGAGTTGAAATTCTTCTTAGGTCTACAAATTCATCAACAACGCAATGGCATATCCATATCTCAGGAGAAATACCTCAAGGATGTACTGAGGAAATTCGGCATGCAAGATTGTTAGGGCGTCAAAATTCCTATGCCCACAAATGGCCATCTGTGCACTGATAAAAATGGTATTGACTTCGATCATAAGGTATACCGCTCCATGATTGGCTCTTTATTGTACTTATGTGCATCTAGGCCAGATATAATGCTTAGTGTTTGCATGTGTGCCCGATTTCAAGCTACACCGAAGGAATCACACCATAAGGCTGTGAAGCATATTCTTCGATTTCTAGCTCACACACCAACACTTGGATTATGGTACCCCAAGAGCTCGGCTTTTGATCTCGTTGGATATTCTGACTCTGACTGTGCTGGTGATCATGTGGACCGCAAGTCAACATCTGGTACATGTCATTTCCTCGGACGATCATTGGTCTGTTGGTCCTCAAAGAAACAAAATTGCGTATCACTATCTACTGCTGAAGCTGAGTACATTGCCGCTGGTTCTTGCTGTGCTCAATTGCTATGGATGAAGCAAACTCTCAAGGACTACGGCGCCAACATGAAGAATGTGCCTTTCTTCTGTGACAATGAGAGTGCCAACAAAGATTGCTCACAACACAGTTCAGCACTCGAAGACAAAGCACATTCAGATTCGTCATCATTTTCTTCATGATCATGTGTTGAAGGGTGACATTTCTATTGAGCATGTGAAGACTGAAGAACAACTAGCCGATATCTTCACAAAGCCCTTGGATGAGAAGAGATTTAGCAAGTTGTGGTGTGAGCTAAATATCCTAGAATCTTCAAATGTTCTTTGAAAAGGACACTCATCCTAACACTTATGCAAAATTGATGACTTAGATGTGCAACACATGAAGAAACGTTTTTCTTCAATCAATGAAGAATAACACTCTTAGTGTGAAGAAATTAACGAAGAATTTGATTCTCAGAACCCTACGATAATTGTACGCGGTGTCTGAAATCATCATTCTTATACGGTGGGTCACGCCACCACCAAAAGTTGAAATTCCTCAATTGATCATATTCTTCAACTTTGCATTGTCTTCACTGTTTCCGTCGTTTTTCTTCATTGGCTATATATATATAAGTTTATGTCCTCTACAACACTCACTTATTGCTAATTCTTCATGTTGGTTTTTCTGCTAAGTGAATGTGATCGGACCCTTCCCCCTCTATGCTATACTCAACCCAATCTGTTCACAAATTCTTCATGTGCGTTCTATTTGAAACTCATTCAAAATCTTCATTGTGTCCTTGTCAGCTGAAGAAATTGCGAACGAAACTTTAAATCTGATCTTATCTAAATTTTCGGCTTTGCCGCTCAAACCGTTCCACATCCCACGATACACTTATCCATTCACCCACGATCGCACACGATCTCCACCTCTTAGTACGTGGGTGACACATGTCATGCGAATGAGAAGGGTCAGGGGCACGTTCGTCCAATTTCTTCGGGCGAGCAGTTTTTCACCCTGACTATAAATACCCCTCCTTCCCTTCCTCACTTCGTTTACTCTTCTCGATCTCTCTCTCATTCTCGAGCTTCTCAAACCCTAGCGCCGCCGCTACTTCATCGCTGCCGATGAGGAAGAGCTTCACTGCCTAGACCTCGTCGCCGATGTACTCACGCCGACCACAGAAATCTTCACTCCGCCGCTGCCATAGTCGTCTTCCTCTGCCGAGTTAGGGCGTGGAAGATCTACACATACGAACTTCACCTCTCCTCTTCACTGTTCGTCATGTTCTTCATCCAGGGTAATTAAAAGTAACTTTTACTGCCCTCGTTGATTCGAATGATTATCTACAAAATCTTCAAAGGCGTTTTTCTTCACATCTTCACACACTAAAGACCTCACGAGTCATCTATTCTTGATTCGTTTCTCTAAGCGTCATTTTTCTTCAAGATTCCTCAATTGTGTGGATCTTCGATCTATACAACTCTGGAACCTAAGACAAATAACGCTTAGTGAAATTCTTCAGGACTCATCTGGTCAAATTCCTCAAACTTGTTCTTTTTGAAAAACCTTCTGAGAACGCATATGACCTCTCCAAATTCCTCGCAACTATACTCTGTTCACAGGTACTCATGTCAGCTACTGAATCACTAGGTTCTCTTCAACTTAACTCATTTGCAGCGTTCCTCGAAGAAAAGTTGCATACTTCTTCAGAGAATTCAATTGTCCAAATTCCTCAACTGAAGAAAATGGCTGACGGTAAGAAGCCACAGAAAGGAGGAAAGAGGCATGAAGTCAATACAGCGTTTGAGATCCCTGATGAAATATATGCTGGGTACTGCACACCTACTAAGGAAACCAAGAATGAGCGCAAGGTGCGCATTCAGAAGATAGAGAGGAGATGGGATAGAGAGTGGAGGGAGTACAGATATGTCACTCCCATGTACATGAAGAAATTCGCACTCAATCCTCCATGCCCAAGACCTCCATTAGCACCTGGCCAAATAGCTGATCCCACCAGCCTCAAGCGCGGTGAGGACTATCCTGACGAATGGGCCAAGCGCCAAGCCAAGTTGGCTAAGCAAGCTAGAGAAGCAGTGAGGAAATTCAATGAAAACTCTGCTGCTGCTGCTGCCTCTGCTGAGGCCTCTGCTGTCAAGCCAAAGAAGGCTATGTCAAACAAGCCTACGCGCAAGCCAAGTGCTTCACCAATAATGCCCTCAAGGCCAAGCTCCTCAGCAATGCCCTCACGGCCAGAATCCTCAAAGCCCTCACGGCAAATTCCTCATGCTGCTCCTGCTACCTCAAAATCCTCAGCTCCTCCAAAGTCCTCAGCTGTTCCAACAAAGTCCTTAGCACCTGTGCATCTTGCCTCGTGCCAAAGGACTGCAGGCATGTCCATTGCCTCAGGAGCTTCAGCTAGTTCCTCAACTGCACCAACTTCCTCAACGGGACCCTCTCTACTAAAGACTAAGGCCACTGCTGGACGAGGTCCTCGCCCTATTCCTCAAAAGAAGCAAGTTGCCTTCCAAGTGCCGTCTGATGAAGATGAAGTAGATGATGATGAACTTGCAAAAATCAACAGAGATAGGCAAGTCAGGGCCGCTAGAGCCAAGGGAACAGATGTGCCACTACTTTTGGATCCCAAGTTGATCCTCGGATACATTGATGTTTGGGACAAGGACCCCAACACCCCCTGCCTTATTTCAAGCTGACTCCTGGTCAAAGTCACATGTTGACTCACTTCATACAAGAAGAGAAATGGAAATTTGAACAGGGGAGGAGAGTGAAGAAAGTGCAGTACAAGAAAGAGCGCTTTCTGAAGCAAAACATTCTGAAGCTTTCACCTGAAGAACTTGTTGCTCTCCAATCTGAAATCAAGAAACTGAGTGATGAATTTGATCGCTATTATGCTGACTGGCTGGGAGCCAAAGTCAGATTTTTAAAGATCACAGAATAGTTCACCTCCACTATTGCAGCCCCAACGCAACAGGAAATTCCTCAGGCTGAAGCATCTGCTCAGCCTACTGAAGAAAATGCCAGCACCACTGATGACAATCAGGCTACTGAAGAAAACGTGAGTTCCAGGGCTGATGACTGCATTCCAGCCGCTGAAGAAATTGCCAGGGCACCCACTAATGGTGCGCCCGAAGAAAATGAAGAAAATCAACCAGATTCCTCTGCTCCTCCTGCGCCTACACCAACTCCAATCCTTCCATCTGCATCAGATGTGAAGAAGACCAAGGCTGCGGAGCATGCATCAGTGAAGAAAAGGAAAGCATCAGCTGCTTCAGATTCTTCAGCTCCTAAGAAGATGAAGACTATGACAAGTTCATTTGCTAATCCCATTGATGTTGTTCCCATCTCGACCAGGCCATCAAAGGACCTTGTTCCTTTTGGTGAAGAATATGAGATCCCTAGCGGATCTGATGAAGAAAATCATTCTGCTACTTCTTCAGAGTAGATTGATGAAGAAATTGAAGTGGATGCGATCCCTTCAACACCTGTCATCTCCTCGCCCATGCCTTAGTTCACAGCTGAAGAGGCTGGCATTGAAAAAATGGAAGATGAAGTGGACATTGGCTGCTCCACACCCGTAATTAGTGATGAATTCTGGGAAAGTCAGCATCCAAACTCTCCAATGTTCACACCGTTGCAGCAACTGCACCAACTGTTCAAATGGGCTCTGAAGAAACGCACCCCACTTCATCTCTGCGTGAAGAAATTCCAGCCACTAGTGCTGAAGAAAATGCTGTTGCTCAACATCTGAAGACGCAGACTGCCACTTAAGAGGAACCAGAAATTCCTCAGCCTGAAGAACCTGAGATTGCAATTCCTGAGGTCGTGATGCAACTCACTGACACTCCTCTACCCAAGCCAAAGGATCCATTGTTAGGGAAGCAAAAGTTCAAGGCTGATGATTTCTTCAGCGAGCATGTATTCTTCGAAGACTACAACCCTTATAACTCTGCTCGCATCAAGAAGAGGTGTTTCTGGACTGCTAGTCAAGCAAATTTCTATTCCTGAGTGTTGTTCAATAAAGAGAAAATATTCTACCATGAGCATATTCCTCATGTGGACATGGAATCTCTGCCATGCTTCGCACCAGTCCTTAGTGTTCTTCACGACGCTGGACTGTTAAATTTTTGCTCTAACATCTGCGATTGGAATGAAGAACTGATTCTTCAATTTTATGCAATGCTGCACATCACACGAGATTCTGAAGATGTGAATTCATGGGTGCTGGACTGGATGTCTGAAAACACTCACTACACTGCACCAGCTTCTGAATTGCTTCGTGCCTTACCACTCAGTCCTCCACTTGAAGAAGCTCGTTGCATCTACAGTGAACCTGAGCTTACAAATTACTACATGCAGGTTCTGATGAAACCTTTAAAGCCAGGTCAGGCACCAAGAACCAAATTCCTCGTGAAGGAATTGCTTTATGTGCCCAAAACTATCTATCGTATTCTTACGACGACAATGAGTCCTATCAAAGGCCATGACTCATCTGATGAGGAAATTGTTGGCATCATGAAGAATCTGGTATTCAACATCGTTCCTGGCATTCCTGTCAATTATCACGATTTCTTCATGAGGACTTTGGCCAATGTTGCACTGTCTCCGTTTGAGTTGAAGCCTTATGCACCTTGGATTATGAGATTCCTTAGGACAAGGTCTTCACTCAACTACAAAGCTGATTTTCAGAATCACCTCAGCTACTTGCCCCTGATTGAAGTCCACAAGCAGACCTATTCCTCAGTTGATGGAAAGGGCAAGGCACCCGCTGTTATAGATGAAGGCATTCGTCCATTGGATGGCCAGTTTCGCAAAGCTGCCTCTTATTCCACCAATGATGACTCTGCCACACATGACTCTGTCAATGCACCCAAGTCTACTCCTCAAGCCACTGCTCCTCGTGTGATGACTGATCGTGAGCTTCTGCTTAGTCTTCACCAGAAGGTGGATCGAAATCATAAATGGGTTAAGCGTCAGTTTGGTTCATTTCTTCACAACATGACTGCTACACACAATGCAGTGAAGAAAAACCATTACAACATCCATGAAGTCTTTGGTCACACCTTGGCAATACTGTCACATCTGTATGGTGAAGAAGATCTGAAGAAAATGGGTCCCAAGGAAGATTTTGACTGGTCTGCACCTCCACCGAAGAAATTCAAGAAGGTCAAGGTTCCTCTCTAGTGGCCAGCTCATATTCTTCATTGCGCGACACTGATGAAAATGAAGACTTGGACGACACTGCGGCAGGCCCTACTACAACAAACGACCCCAACAACGCTGGTGCTCCTTCATCAACTTGATATTCTTCAGGGGCGTTAGTCCTCATATTCGATCCTTTTGGTCATTTGATGACAAAGTGGGAGAATTTCGAGTTAGTCTTCAAGCGGGTCTTTCTATATGGGCGTTTTTTTGTTAAGTTACAACTCTCGTTCTTCTGAGACTTTATTGGATCGAGTTGTAAACTTAAACCCGATGGTGCTCTGATACTTTTGATATGTTTTTTTGCATGCTTATTCCTCATATATGCTAATACACGCATGATGAATTACATCAGTCACCATATTTCATCATGCATTTCAAATTCTTCTATGTTATATGTCAAATGCGTGTATGAATTACAAGATATAGGGGCCTCCATGATTCAACTCTTCAAGTGTGCATTGCTTCAAAAACAAATTCCTCACTATGCACATCTTCAGGGGGAGTTCTTCTATATCTTGCAATCAAACTCCTCAATATCAGTATTTACACTTCATATGTTTATCCCCATTGAAAACTTAACCTATATTGTCATTAATCACCAAAAAGGGGGAGATTGTAAGTGCATCTAGTGCCCCTTAGTGATTTTGGTGTATTGAAGACTTATAGGTTAAGGGACTAAGGCGTTTGTGAGTATACACATGTCTATAAGTCTACGAGGAGATTGATATTTACAGAGAAAGTCGACCCCTAAAAATGAAGTTCTTCGACTGAAGACATTAAATCTCTAAAGACTTTTTGAAGACTTTGAAAGTGAAAAAATTGGTGTGACCTTGAAGACATGGTATTCATTCGAGGAACATGAAGCGTGAAGACTTTTGTTTTCATAGTTTCATTTTCTCTTTCTTGAGTCATAGGAAACACCGTACTGTTAAAGGGAGTCGAGGAAATACTAAGGAAAAATTTCCATGTGGTGCTCAACTCAAAATTCTACACCTACCAATCCCTTTGAGTGAAGCCATTAGCAATCTCATACAGTCCAGTCATATTCTTCAGCGATAGAGATGAAGTTCTTCTGGTCTCTGAGGAATTTGTTCTGACTGAGGAGTTAGGAATTTGCCAGTGTGGATTTCCTACACAGTGAGGAACATGATAGCCCTGAGGATTTTTCTACTCAAAATTCCGACCGTTGCTGTGCTATGCGCCAGCTGTCCCAAAATATCTATCCACCTAACGATCATATCATTGAAGGGCATTTATGTCTTATCATGTCGGGCTGCTCCCTAGGATATAAATAGCCGCCCCCTATAGCCACTAGCTGGTTGGCTGCTCCGAGAGAAACTGACACTTTTCATTTGAGAGCAACCCATCCTCTGAGAACTTTGAGCGAAAATCATCGAGTGAGGAAAAACCCAAAACCCAAACACATACAAACCCCAAGTGATTGAGCATCACTGAAGAGATTGATCATGCGTGGATCCGACGCTTGTTACCTTTGAAGACAGTGCTTCTTCTAGACGGTTAGGCGTCATGGTCTAGAGCATCCAAGAGGAATTGTGGATCGCCGAGTGACCAAGTTTGTGAAGGTTTGGAAGTCACCTGAAGACTTACCACGAGTGATTGGACTAGGTCTGTGTGACCTTAGTTCAAGGAGAATACGGTGAGGACTGGGTGTCCTGAGCTGCGTGTTCAGGACTGGGTGTCCGGGACTGTGTGTCCTCGAGTTTAAATACTCAACCGCTCCAACCGGACGTACAACTGAGACAATAGTTGGAACTGGTCTACCAAATCATTGTCTTCACCAAGCTTACTGGTTCTATTCCCTCAACTCGTTCATTTCCTCATAACTGTGTTGTGTGTTTGTTCATATCTATGTTTGAAGACTTTGACTGAAGACTTTCTCAATTTCCTCAGTTCAATTTCTTTAGTCTGTTTGTCCTCATCCTGTGTTATCCTGTGCTTACGCTTCCTGTACTCTGTGCCTGTCTTCATTTCATCATGATGACCATGCTTGTATTCTGTTATGTTTACTTTTGGGTACTTATTCCGCTGCTAGTAGTTCTTCGGAATTTCCTCATCGGCAAATTCCTTAGTGAAGAATTTCATAAAAATCGCCTATTCACCCCCCTCTAGTCGATATAACGTACTTTCATCCATGATTCAAGGCGTATCTCTTTCTGGCTTGCTCAAGGAGGATGTCCCAACTTCCCTATTTTTCCTTTTCAGTGTTGGACGAAGAAGGCGGAGCGGCTTCGGTGTTCGGCTTCACTGCCCGCGGAACCATCCATCCCGCTTTTGACGAAGATGCTGGTTCCGGCGCCCTATGTGGCGCCGGAGA
Source organism: Triticum dicoccoides (assembly GCF_002162155.2). Lineage (NCBI taxonomy): Eukaryota > Viridiplantae > Streptophyta > Magnoliopsida > Poales > Poaceae > Triticum > Triticum dicoccoides. The sequence continues at coordinate 366,026,893 of NC_041392.1, forward strand.
AGAAGGCAAAAAAGAAGGCCAAGGGGACCAGAGGATGCCTCCATCCCAAGGGTACTTCAGACGCAGCGTCCGAAGATGCCAAAACTCACTCCATCACCGAAGACGACGACGAGGAGGAAGAGGAGGAAGAAAGCAACTTCCCCCTCCCCGAGGGGGGGGGAGGAAGAGGGAGGCCTCCAAAGATCTGGAGGCGGAGGTGTCCAAGAAGGGAAAGGCATCCCTTGCGGATAGCTCCGCATGGGACGTCGATAGAAGCCCAGAGCGACGCCCTCGAAACAAGCCCCTGGCCGAATCGTCGGTATCTGAAGACCCTGAAGTATTCATACATCCTCCTCTTTCACCTCGTAATTCGAACATGTTGAATCAAGTATTTGTAGGCCGGCTCGTTCCGCCCTCGAGCGATCCTCGTCTACGGGTAACTCGCAGTATCAGAAGGTGATGGACAGCGGGTCCCTTCCAATGGCCTCCTTTCCGAAGGCTACGGATGACGCCGAGGTGTTGTCCCGAAGGACCCCCGGCCAGGGAGAGACGCAGGAGGTCTTCAAGACGATGCTAAAGGGCGAGACCTCGGCCGCCGAACACATGGGGGAGCAGATCCCCATGGAGACTACCGGTGGGGGTTATGTCTATTTCGGCCCCCAACTGAATGCAGTCCCGAAGACCTATACGGCTCCGGAATCCGGCCAGCAGCCTCCTTCATTGGAAGGAGGTGTGCCATTCCACCGGTGACCTCTGTCCAACCAGAGGCGCCAGATACTCTACTGGAGGCCCTGTGAAGCTCTTCCATCATTGAGGAACACCGTACCCTCATGGGTGTGGTGATTGAGAAGATTCAGTCCGCGAAGAACGGACTGAGCAAAGCCTATGCGAGCCTTCTAATAGGCTTTGAGGTAACCGCTGCATTTATGTGAAAAGAAAGTTACAATATAGACAGTAGCCCCTGAGACTCTGTCCGGTGTTCAGAAAGAAAAGCCTAACAGAGGATCAAATAGCTATTCGCAGGACAGTAATCATACATGTCTTTGTGTGTGAGCAGGCGTCTCTGCTGGCCGTGACTTCTCATGCTGCCGAAGTCTCCGGACTGAAGCGGAAGCTGGAACAAACCAGTAAGAGCTCGGCCGTGCGAAAAACCAGCTGGAGAATACCCAAGGTATGCAATGATATTGTGTATGTCCGGAAGGGATGAATAATATAAGCTGATCACAGTGACATGACATTTATTAGGGGCGGCGACTGAGGTAGACGCCCTCAAAAAGGCGTTGGCCGAGGCCAAGGAGAAAGTGGTAAATGAAAAGGCCGCCCGAGAAAAGCATGAGGCCAGGGCTGGTGAGGTCCAGCAGGAGCTCCAGGACGTAATGAAGAAATGTGAATCCTTGGAGCACCAGAATGCGGACCAAGAGTCCGAACTCGATAAGGCCCGCCAAAGCGCACAAGAGGCCCGAGCCAAAGCACAAGGCGCTCTTCGGGAGATCCAGGAGGCCAAGAAGATCGCGACAGGTAAGAATTTCATTATGCAAAGCAAGTATGTGAGCCCGAGGTATCTCTTACTGACTCAGATTTGGAGTTCTCCAGGGGCATTTGCGAATTTGCCGTGCAGTGTTTCTAATGCTGCGGAATTCTTCAGGGCCAACGAGGGGAGCTCAACGGAGAAGCTTTTCTGGTCGCAATACCTTGCACCAGAACATCCGGTGCCCTTTAGCGACCAGCTAAAATAGTTGGTCGAGTTGCATAGGGTTGCCTAACTAGCCATGAAGAATTTAATAATCCGGCTGTGGCCTGCAGAAGCTATACCCGGCAGCTACTTCGGCCTCATGAAGCGGCTGGTCAATGCCTGCCCGCGGCTGGTCAATGCCTGCCCGCGGCTTGATGCCATCAAGCAGTTGGTCTGCATAGAAAGTGCGTGGATGGCCTTCGCCCATCTCAAGATACAATGGGCGAAGATGGATGTCGTCAAGCTCGCGACTGAAGGACCGCCTGCGGGGAAGGAGCACCGCACGCCCGAGCAATATTTTGAAGATATTCTGAAGGGATCCTGCATTGTGGCGGAGCAATGTGCTAAGGACATAATTTTCGAATGAATACATCCATGTAATCCCGCCCTGTATGATAAAAACATGGCTTGATATGTAATATAATGCTTTGTTGTTTTGCTTAGTTAAAAAAATTACCTCCTGTGTGGCCGTTTTTATCAAATCTGAGAGTTGGCCAGTCGTCGGCTTCAGCCCCCACGTAGGTAGTACGGGGGTGTTCGGGATGAATCTAAACATGCTTTATCCAAGAGTTTGGTAATTGAAGGAGGTGTTTAGCCCAACGAACCAGGAAATCGGACTATGTGGCTTTATTACCCTCACTTAGCCATAGGAGTTTGACAATGAAAATATAGGCGCAGCCCCTAGTGTCCAGACTAGGGTGTTGTAAACACCTGATCGGATGAGAACCGATTCGTTGCATAATGCGGGAAAAATCGCTAAAGATTTGAAACCTCCAAAGAGCTGACCGGCTCACGCCGCATCATGATAGTGAGTTTTCAGCTTTCTCTACTGAGGTGCTCATCCGGATAAACCGGGACACAACCGGGAAAAAATGATAGTGGAAATATACTGTTAAAGTGTTTGGAGCCAATGCATATAATGCCAAATTCGGGGTGCCGAAATATACTGTTAAAGTGTTCGGACTTGTTGCCATAGTGTGGGGCGCAATAAATTCCTGGCGGATTACGGCGTACCAAGGTCTACGGATGCAAATTAAAATAGCAAAAATGAAAATAAAGAAGAAGAAGGTGCCACGTATGTTGGGCTGCAAACTGTTTCCATTATAATTTTAATTAATACGTCAGAGCGTACGTGAACAGAAAAGTGCGAGAAGCGACAGTGGCTATTTGACATGCCAAGATCAAGGAGGATCTGCGTACGGGTCCTAAAAACAGGTAGAGTGATCGCCAAGAGAGACATCTAGAGATTCCCCCGCATGTCTATGCTACTTGCCACCTTGCTGTGTCCGTTCTTCGAAAGGACCGATTATGAGGCCGGCGAGAGGGACCTGCGGAAAGGAATCCTGAGGAGGGAAAAAAGAAAAAGCGAAAGTACGCGTGTCCAGGGGAGGTCCATCCTTATTATGGATCACAATCTAGTTATGCCTCCATCTATGCCCACGGTATTTTGAGTGCGTAGTTATGTAGGCGCGGCACGAACGCCGCCACTTGGTGTGGTCTGGGACGGAGGCCGAATTGCTAGTTGGGCTCTTGACAAGCTGGGCTATCGTGGCGCATGGTAGTCCGGACTCGTTTGACATTTTTCTGGAGTACGGCTGCCGAATTAAGGTTCTGTTTGCAGAGGGAACTCTGTACTTCTGCTTCCATGGCAGTGGTGTGCTCCTCAATATGGAGGGAGCGCTCCGTATTTCCATTGATTGTTATGACACCGCGTGGTCCGGGCATCTTGAGCTTGAGATAAGCATTGGTGCGGCACTGCATTGAATCGGGCAAACGCGGTTCATCCGAGCAGTGCGTGATAGCCACTGCAGAAGGGGGCGATAACAAAGATTAACTCCTCGCTTCAGAAGTTGTCCGGAGATCCGAAGACGACCTCCAATGTGATTGAGCCCGAGCAGCGGGCCTCTACCCCTGGTATAACTCCTTTAAAGGTGGTGTTGGTGGGCTTGATCCTTGATGGGTCGATGCCATTTTGCGCACTATATCCTGGTAAAGTAGGTTGAGGCTGCCGCCGCCGTCCATGAGGACTCGTGTGATATGAAATACATCCATTATTGGATTGAGGACCAGTGCAGCAAACCCGCCATGACGGATACTGGTTGGATGATCCCTACGATTAAAAGTGATCGGGCATGACGACCATGGGTTGAATTTTGGGGCGACTGGTTCTATCGCATAGACGTCCCTGAGCACGCGTTTGTGCTCCCTCTTGGGGATATGGGTGGTGTATATCATGTTCACCGTTTTGATTTGCGGAGGAAACTTCTTCTGTCCCCCTGTGTTTGGTGGACGGAGCTCCTCGTCATCGTTCTCGCTTTGCGGCCCCTTCTCTTTGTCTTCGGCATTTAACTTGCCGGCCTGTTTGAAGACCCAGCAACTCCTATGGGTATGATTGGCTGGTTTATCAGGGGTGTCATGGATCTGACATGGTTGATCGAGTATGCGGTCCAGGCTAGAAGGGCCCTGATTATTTATTTTATACGGCTTCTTCCACTGACCAGACTTGGAGCCACTGAACTCGGCGTTGACCGCCGTGTCCTCGGTATTATCACCGTTGCCTCGTCGTCTATGTTTGTTGCGTCGGGGCTTGCCGTTGCTGTTTCTGGCTTCCAAAGTGCCAGGTTCGCTTGTATTTTTATTACTACGGGCTAGCTAGCTATCTTCGCTCGCGCAAAAGCGAGTCATGAGTGCCGTGAGGGCTGCCATGGACTTCGGCTTTTCTTGGCCGAGGTGTCGAGCGAGCCATTCATCCTGTATGATATGTTTAAATGCCGCCAGGGGTTCGGCGTCCGGATAGTCGATGATCTGGTTCTTTTTGGTTAAGAATCTAGTCAAGAATTTCCTGGCTGACTCTCCGGGCTGTTGGATTATGTGACTTAAGTCGTCGGCATCCGGAGGTCGAACATATGTACCTTGGAAGTTGTCAAGGAAGGCTTCTTCCAAGTCCTCTCAGCTGCCAATAGAGTTTCCAGGCAAGTTGTTCAGCTAGTGTCGGGCTGGCCCCTTGAGTTTTAGGGGTAGGTTTTTGATGTTATGAAGATCATCGCCATGCACCATGTGAATATGGAGGATAAAGTCTTCAATCCATACCGCAGGATCTGTGGTTCCATCATATGATTCAATATTGACGGGTTTGAACCCTTTTGGGAATTCATGTTCCATTGCTTCATCAGTGAAGCAAAGGGGGTGTGTGGCGCCTCTATGCTGGGCCAGGTCGCGACGTACTTCGGATGGAGTCCGTCTGTGATTTTCGGCTCGGACATAACTATACTTGGCATGTTCGGCTCGATAGCCGATGTCGGGTGTCGGGTTATGCCCCCGTGATACATAGATCGATATTGCCGGACCTACTTTATTCTTCAGGCCCTGCCGGAGATCATATGTGTATCTCTGAGCAGTTTTGTCTTTACGGTGAGGTGGTACAGGCTGGTGTTCGGCTTGGGTTGTCCTTTGTCCCGACCACGTGGTGGTCGGCCAACCACATTGTGCGCTGATGACACGGGCTCCAACGCCTCGTCATCGAATTGAGGTAATAATTTGCGCTTCGGGTAACTTTTGAGTGGTCGGTTGAGGCCGTATTCCTCGGCTTCCAGGACGTTAGTCCATCTGTCATTGAGCAGGTCTTGATCAGCTTGAAGTTGTTGCTGCTTATTTTCCAGGCTCCTTGCGGTGGCTATTAGCTAGCGCTTGAAGCGCTCCTGCTCAAGAGGTTCCTCATACACGATAAAATCCTCAGTGTCGAGGCTCGCCTCATCCTCGGAGAGCGGAAGATAATTACTGTCCTCCGAGTCTTCATTTGTGGCCTGTTCACCACGGCTAACTTGCCCGTCTTCCCGTTCATTTTATTCGGTAGTTGCCTCAACGGGGTCTTCATTGTCTTCGGCACCGTCCGGAGTGTTATCTTCTCCTGTGTCGGTGTTGCTGTCTTTGCTGCGGCGTGACTTAGAGCGGCACCGCTGACGCTGGTGCTTTGGTTCTATCTTGGGAGGTTTATCCTCAACTGTATCTTCCTTGTCATCGCCGCTATTCTCTTTTGGTGCATCCACCATGTATACGTCATAGGAAGTGGCCGTCCAGCGTCCGGTAAACGGCGGGTTTTGGGCCTCTTCTTCTCTAGCATCATTGTCCATAACGTCGATGTTATGGGAGCCATAATCGAGCATGTCAGTTAAGTCTTCGACAGTGGCTATTAAGTGGACGAGGGGTGGGAAGCAAAATTCGTCATCAGCCTCCAGTTCTAACCGGATATAATTCAGTCGCGAGTCCCCCACTAAGGAGAGTGTTTTTAATGACTTTAGCACATCACCTAAAGGCGAGTGCCGGAAGATGTCCATGGAGCTGAATTCGACAATCAACGCCCGGTCAAGCTCATCGTGCGTGGACGCGCATGCTTCAGAAACTGTAGCCGGACGCGTGTCGGCGGTTCTGGCAACACATATCTTACTTGAGGTTGGGTCTGTGTGCGGCTCCAATGCCGCTGAGTCTGCACCCTCCGTGGCGGGGTTGAGCCTCCCGTCCTAGGATGGCGTGACTTGTTCCGAAGCAGTTGTAGGTTCTATCTCCTGGGTGTAGTTCGATGACAGATTTAGGCCATGTTGATTATGGTGACAGGGAGTGGCTACTGCCGCGGTCTCGAATCCGTCGAAGATCAAGTCTCCGCGGATGTCCGCGACGTAGTTCAAGCTTCCAAATCTGACCTGATGGCCAGGGGCGTAGCTATCTATCTGTTCTAGATGGCCAAGCGAGTTGGCCCGCAGTGTGAAGCCGCCGAACACGAAGATCTATCCGGGAAGGAAGGTTTCTCCTTGGACAATGTTTTTGTGGATGATTAAGAGGGCCATCAAACCTCTCGGTGATGGCGCAGCGGAACTCTCAATGAAAGCACCAATGTCGGTGTCAAAACCGGCGGATCTCAGGTAGGGGGTCCCGAACTATGCGTATGAGGTTGATGTTAATAGGAGACAGGGCACACATTGTTTACCCAGGTTCGGGCCCTCTCGTTGGAGGTAAAACCCTACGTCCTCCTAGATTAATATTGATGAGTATGGGGGTTACAAGAGTTCATCTACCACGAGATCGTAATGGCTAAAACCCTAGAAGTCTAGCCTATCTGATTATGATTGTCTAGTCTCTCTACGGACCAACCCCTCTGGTTTATATGGACACCGGATGTGACTAGGGTTGTGCAAAGTCGGTTACATAGAAAGGAAATAATACATCCGGAGGCCTAGCTTGTCATCCACGCAAAGGAGAGACCTATCCGGACACGGGAGAAACCTTCTATATTGTATCTTCATGGCCCAATAGTCCGGTCCATGTCAACAGTCCAGATGCCCGAGGACCCCCTTGTGCAGGACTCCCTTAACGACGGCAACAACGATGTTGACGATGAGCTTGTAGCGACTGGGAAGAGTGGCGGCGATGGGGACGATGACCCATCCTCATAGATTTTACCCTGCGACATTTACCATGCCTCTTGGAGGCGTAAGACTTTGTTTGAATTTGTATAACATTTGGTGCCTGTAATAACTGTTTGGACTCTATGATTTCCTTTTCGTGCTTGGTTTCCTTCTTGTTTTCCTTTGTGCTTTGCGTTGGTAGGGCCCAGCCCCACGCATGCCTTGACCGCCGTTGGGGCATCCGGATCGCCAGGTCAAAACCAAGGGGCGAGGGGCTACATGACTAGTGACGCCCCTGAGTCGCAATGCTTAGGGGTCCCCTTTGACGTGCGAGCAACCCTCATGAAGGAAACATGGGCGGCGGCGAGGTTAATCCGGAGCCCTTCATACCTTTCCTTCCCAGCCTTCGCCTGGGAGGGGTGCGAGAAGACCAGGTACAAGGGACTTGGTTAGGTGGCGTGTGCCAGGCCAGGCCTGAGCGTAGTCCCCGTGTCCAGCCCCCTCGCGCATGCCACACGGGGGAATGATGCACGACAGGACCGGGTGAAGAGCCGAAAGGCTATCCTGAGGTTGGTGCAGCCTCTAGGGTGCCCTCAGGTATTTGTCCACCAGCGCGGAGCATGGTGCTTCCACTTGGGCGTGGGCATAGTCACAGCTCAACCGTGTCGTCCGCCAGCGCGGAGCATGGGGCTTCCACTTGGGCGTGGGCATAGTCGCTATTCGACTTTGTCGTCGGCTAGCACGGATCATGGGGCTTCCACTTGGCGTGGGATGGGAGCTCTGTATTAGAGTCTCCAAGCGTGTACAACCCTATTTCGTTCGGACGCGTGACTGACACGGCAGAACTGGAGGAGGTGTATCTGGGCACCCGTGAGCTAGCGCGGGACTCACGAGGCCCTATCTCATGCGGGTTGCGCCTGAATCATCTGGCGTGGAGCGCGATTATAAAACCTGTGTGATGGGGGCGACCTACTCCGAATGAACCTCTGGAGGCCATCGCATGGAAGGCCGAACACCAAGGACCCCAGGAGGTGACGTGAACGGGACGAACCATCCAACAGAGCTCAACCGCTTTTGTTTATCCAAGTTCCAGGGACGGACCTGAGCATAGATGCCATGCCTAGTCTTCTCATGCAACAATCCCACGGAAGGACACCCCGCGCGCGGCCCCTGGGATGGCGCAACACTGAATTGCGGTTGGACGAACCGGGCCGCGCACCCCGACTTACCCGCTCTCGATTAGCTCACGCGACAACAAGGCACCAAGGACCCCGGGAGGTGACGTGCACGGGAGCTGGCCCGTGAGAGACAGCTAAGTCGCTTGGGTTTATCGATGCTGCAGGGACAGACCCAAGCACAGACGTCGTGCCAGCCCTTAATCATGAGGCGGTCGATGGTGGGGTTGTGAGGTCACAATGACATTCATGGTGACTAAGTGATGACCGACAAGTGTAGGGGATCTATCGTAGCCTTTTCGATAAGTAAGAGTGTCAAACCCAATGAGGAGCAGAAGGAAATGATAAGCAGTTTTAAGTAAGGTATTCTCTGCAAGCACTGAAATTATCTGTAACAGATAGTTTTGTGATAAGGCAATTTGTAACGAGTAGCAAGTAATAAAAGTAAACAAGGTGCATAAAGATGGCCAAATCCTTTTTGTAGCAAAGGACAAGCCTGGACAAACTCTTATATGAAGGAAAGCGCTCCCGAGGACACATGGGGATTATCGTCAAGCTAGTTTTCATCACGTTCATAAGATTCGCGTTCGGTACTTTGATAATTTGATATGTGGGTAGAACAGTGCTTGGGTACTGTCCTTGCTTGGAGAAGCATCCCACTTATGATTAACCCCCATTGCAAGCATCCGCAACTACAACAGAAGTATTAAGGTAAACCTAACCATAGCATGAAATATATGGATCCAAATCAGCCCCTTATGAAGCAACGCATAAACTAGGGTTTAAGCTTCTGTAACTCTAGCAACCCATCATCTACTTATTACTTCCCAATGCCTCCCTCTAGGCCCAAACAATGGTGAAGTGTCATGTAGTCGACGTTCACATGACACCACTAGAGAGATGACAACATACATCTCATCAAAATATCGAACGAATACCAAATTTACATGACTAGTTATAGCAAGACTTCTCCCATGTCCTCAGGAACAAATGTAACTACTCACGAAGCATATTCATGTTCATAATCAGAGGGGTATTAATATGCATAATGGATCTGAACATATGATCTTCCACCAAGTAAACCAACTAGCATCAACTACAAGTAGTAATCAACACTACTGGCAACTCACAGGTACCAATCTGAGGATTGGATACAAAGATTGGATACAAGAGATGAACTAGGGTTTGAGATGAGAAGGTGCTGGTGAAGATGTTGATGGAGATTGACCCCCTCCCGATGAGAGTATCATTGGTGATGACGATGGTGATGATTTCCCCCTCCCAGAGGGATGTTTCCCTGGCAGAACATGTTGGATGTGGGGTTCCGGAAAACCCTTAAGGTTCGAACACTAGGGTGCGCGCGAAGTCTCTTCCTCCCACCGATCTACGCCCCAGCTCGCTAAGTTCTCGTGGACGAACTCGACGAACTCGCAACACATAAAGACATAGGATTTATACTGGTTCGGGCCACCGTTGTGGTGTAACACCCTACTCCAGTGTGGTGGTGGTGGATTGCCTCTTGGGTTGATGATGAACAATACAAGGGGAAGAACAGCCTCATGAGCTTGAGGTGTTCTTGTGCGTGGCTAATTTGTGTGGGTGAGAGAGAGATCTAAGATGTTTTCCCCTCGCCCCCGATGGTGGCTAGTCCTACTTATAGAGGCCCTGGTCCTCTTCCCAAATATTGAGCAGGGAGGGAGCCAACAACGGCAGGCTAATTTGAAGGGGCAAAACTAGTACAAGCCATCCTGACAAAAGCTAGTATGCGCCTGCGAAAGGCTCTGGTGGTGACGCCATCTTGGGCTCCATGATGACCTCTGTCTTGCCATCCTTCTGGTCTTGGTCTTGCTGCACCAAAATGCCAACCTTTGCCTGATGCCTCGGTACTCCTTGCATGCGCTAGTTTCCTTAGCACCAAAGAGGAAACAAGGATGCTGCGCGCGCTGGCACCCGCCTGGTGTCGATCGTCATGGCTCACGTCACGAGAGCCTCATGAGGTTCGCCTCACCTTGATATCTCCACTCCTTGTGAGCCTTCCTGACTAGGCCACTCCAGAAGAGGTCTCGGGTAGTCCGCCTCGCGAGGGTCTTGGGTGCCTTGTTTTTGAAGATGGGTTGTACAGCCTGCTGGCTCAGCCACGCCGGGTGCCGCAGGCAGGCAAGTCTGGGGACCCCCGTTTGTAGGACGCCGACAATAGCCCCCAGGCCCAAGGTGCGCTCGGGCTTGGCTTTGCGGTGAAGCCAAGGGCCAAGTACGGAGCGCCGCGGGCCCCAAAAGCCTGCGACCTCAATTGACGCGTGGTGGTTGATTGGTCGTGGGCGTCTCCGCTTCCCCATGTTGCCTCGACAACTGCTCAACTTGACGAGACCCTGCGCCATGCAAGGGAAATCATCATTACCTGCGGTCGTGGGATGTGCCGGTTGGCTTTCTTTTGCTATAAATGGGGAGGGGGCGAAGCCCCCGTCGCTCATGTCTTCCTCGCTTGCTGCTTCTTCTTCCCTGCTCCACTGCTGGCGCGTATGGCACCTATCAAAAGGTTCTCCGCCGAAGAAAATGGGAAAGCCCCCCGGGAAGTCCCGGAGCAACTCCCACCGAAAAAGAGGTCGATCCACAACCGTGAATACGTGGCGATGCAGGTGGTGGAGAGGCCTTGGTGCGAGCAGCCTCCTCTAGGGTATCCGCTACCCCTTTACACCCAAGCCGAGGGCTCAGGAGGGCGGGGAAACGAGCAGTGCCGCCGGCGCCGCGCTCGGGGTCGCCGCGCCACGGCAACCCACGCCGCGCCCCCAGAATCCATGTCGCAGACTCCTCGCATGAGCTGGTGCTGTGGGCGCCGATGCCGCCAAGCTCTTGGATCCGCTTCCCTCGGTTCTTCTCCGACATGATGCCACTGAGGGGGCCTCTCAAGCTCTGGTTGCAGCACGCCGACTGTGGCACTCCTGTGACTGTAGCGGAGATCGAAGCGGTCCCCTCCGGCAAGATCTTCATGACCCACGGCTGAGGCGAGATCGCACGGGTCTGCCACGCGAGGGGCGCCCTCGCGATCCATCTTGAGTACGACGACGTCTCCACGCTCTTCTTCAAGGTCTTCCACGCCGAGGGCCATCGCCTAGAGTGTTGCTCCGGAGAGGAGCGCGAGGGTGATGCGCGCCCTGCTCGCAACCACTCCAGCAGCAGCAACCCTTGGGAGTCCAGCAGCTCTCCTGAGCTCTATGAGACTCCAGAGACGAGCGACGACAGCTACGTGCCCCCGAGCTCTTGCCGCACTCGGAGTAATGGTGCCGCGTCCGGCCGCCGCCGCTGATCTGGATGGGGTTGGCGCTGGCCTGCCGTGGTCCACTGTTGATGATGGCGTCTGCCACGGGGGGTGTAGATAGGATCCTCCTCAGTTTTAGCTTTTGTTTCCTGCGAAGAATCATGAAACGCCCCGTGGGGGCATGTAAGGGTCTGTAATGTCTTTTGTGCTTTTCTTCCCTATTATGAAGATTTGATGAACGCGCGTCCCGTTAAGGCTCGGTCCCCCTTTCTTTTCTCGTGATAGCTTGTTGCTCTATGCCGACAGGTCCTGGTCCCCAGGCAGGCTACAGCCGTCGCTGGTATGCCAGGCTGCGTGCCGTGGTGAAGGCCAGGAGGTGTGCAGCCGAGGTCCAGGAAGAGCCCCTGAGGCGCGATGCTCGGGAGGTCCTGGCCATGGTTAGGAAAGAAAGGGAGTTGCCATGGACGCAACGGGATTGCGGCAAGGCATGAGTGTCCATAAGGCCCAGACATTTAGCCGATCCGAGGGCAAGACTTATCTTGCGAACTTCATGAGGATTCCTGACATTGTGCTAGGGCTGCGTGCCAACTTGTGCAGCATAGCTGGGCCGGCCCATACAAGTTTCCCTCCTCCCATGCTCTCCTCAGTGCTCTGCGTCCTCAGGTCCCAGCCCTTGAGCGATCTCAGCCGCCACTGGTATGCCAGGTCGCGATGCCATGGTCAAGGCCAGGGGTGAGGGCTGGCGAGCCAGTAAGAGCTCCTGAGTCGCGATGCTCAGGAGCCCCCCTTTTTACGCGCAAGCGAATTGCATGAGAGAACAGGAGTGTAACGCCCCGGACACACCCGCCGGTGGTCGTTACTCCTGGCGGGATCTAGACTGGCCCCACAGATCAATACTAGTCTTTTCTGCGCACTTTGTCCTCACTCGTGCGCACCCGGGATAAACTTCCCGGTCGGTCACCCATCCTGACACTACTCCAAGCTGAGCATGCTTAACTTTGGAGTCCTGTCCGAACAGGCTTCCGGAAAAGAAGGAATTCCTTATTGATATGAGTAGTCTATCATCCCTAATAAGCCAGGCTATCACAAGGAGACTCGCGGTGCCACCTGCGATCCTTCCTGCGGGGTCCCTGTGAACAGGCACAAGAAGAATAGGGTTTGCCGTTAGAGCCGTCAGCCTGCTGCTGGTTGGTCCGGATGAAATGAAGGCACTGAGGGCCTGGTGAGGCGACGTGCGCGGGGCCTGCCGCAAGCCAGAGCTCGACCACTTAGGTTTGTCGACGTGGCAGGGACGGACCCATGCAACAGCGCCGTGCTTGTGAGGAGGCCCCGTGGGAGACGATGATCGAGCAGATGATGACCGTATGCAGGTTAAGTAGGGAAGGCAGATCAGCTTGGGGAAATGCAGGAAGATACATGCCACTGGGTCCGGCCCGAGCGGCTTGGGGATGATGCAGCCCGAGGGGCGCCCCCAGCAAGGTAAGCTAAAGACATAAGCGAATGGGATACATGACGTAGGGACGGACCCACATGGCCTGGGAATGATGCAGCCCAAGGGGCGCTCCCAGCTTAACGAGCTTGGAAGATGTCACCTGGTTCTGTAGACAAAGCAGAGTTGGTGCAGCTGAAGGCGTGCATCAAAGAAACGACTCCTCATGAGCCACCGGAGCACTGAGCCTCTGGATGCTCTAGGCACTCAAGAGGCTCCCTGAAGACCGTCTCCGTTCCCTCCAGGACGACGCGTTACCTGGCCTCTTGAGCCGCCAGGTCACGCCGCATGGCGTGCTGATAGGCCGACGCCGCGCTCGACAAGCCGAGGGGCATGCGAACGTAGCTGTGTGGCCGGCCTCTGCAACGGCCCACACGTGAAGGCCGTAATTGTTCCTGAGATGCGGCCCTGTTGAGCCCTAGAATGTCGATGCAGACATGCATCTCGGCACCCTCGCCTGGGTGGTGAGCCGCGCCCTGTGAGCAGCTATCGCCGCGCATGGCTCTTGCGTCTTGCAGTTCCTGTGTGGTCTTGGCGATGAACTCCTGAGTGGTGGGCACCCCTTGCCCTATGTTCTCCTGAGGAAAATGTGCCACGTAGCACGCCTCCAAGTGGTGCACAAGCGCCTCCCTCATGAGGTGGGCAAGGTCCGAGGCCCTCTAGAAGAGAGCTCCCGAGCCCTGCCCGAGGAGGGCGCCGGGTGCGCCTTCCTATGCGATGGAGGGAGGCGCCCCTGGGACAGACGCTGATCTTGACGAGGCTCCTGCCACGACGCCATCCTCCTGAGGTCCTGCGCGGCACAGCTGCTTCTTCTTTCGGATGGCCTCCGGAGGACCCTCACTTCTGCTATCGGGGTGATCAATTGCTGTAGCTTGGAAGGCGTGATCGAGGGAGCACACCGCATCCCCTTCTTCACACGGGACCGTGATGACCCCACCACTTCCAGGGCATCTTGAGGATGATGTAGCCATGGTGGGTGGCCGCCATGAACTTCGCCAAGGCCGGATACCCAAGGATGGCATTGTACGGCAGGCAGATGTGCGCGACGTCGAAGTCGATGAGTTCAGTGCGGTAGTTGTCGCGTGTGCCGAAGGTGACAGGCAGGTGGACCTGCCCTATCAGTGTGGTGGAGCCGTCGGTTACTCCCGAGAAAGGTTTGGTAGGCTGGAGCTGCTCATATGGCACTTGGAGGTTGTCGAAAGTGTTAACGGACAGGACATTGAGTCCTGCACCGCAGTCGATAAGGGTCTTGGTAACCTGCACATTGCTAATGCCTGGGGAACACAACATTGGGAGGATGCCGGCGGTGGCCGCGCACTTGAGCTGATCTGCCGAGTTGAAAGTGATGGTGCACTGGGACCACCTGAGCGGGCGCGCGGCCTCAAGCTTGGGGAGTGCCGCGTTCACCTCGCGAGTGAATCGTTTGAAGATGCTCTGAGAGGCTGGGGCCTGGGTGCCACCCAAGATGCAGGCGATTGCACGCTGCTCCTGGAAGCCCCCAGCCCCCTCGTCCTGATGATGGTTGTCGTTCCTTCTTGTTGGCGGCAGTGGAGGAAGACCGGTGTTGCCTTGGGGGCGATCCTCATGAGGCTGGTCCCTCCAGGGCCCCTCGCGAGGATGGTCCTGCTAGCGATCCTCATGAGGCCTGTCGCGCTATTCCTGGCGCGGGCCACGGTCGTCCCAGCGTCCACCTCCTCATCCTCCTCCACGGCCATAGCCCCAGTCGCCGCGCTCGGAGCGTCGACCGTAGCGTCCCTCGCGTAGGGCTCGGAGCTCTTGGCAGTCGTTGGTGTTGTGGGTGCTCAGGTTGTGGAAGGCGCAGGACGATCGGCTGCTCTTGGATGACTCGGGCTGATCTCTGCCCTGTTTGGTGTCGGGCTCCGCAGCTAGCACTACCGCTTCCTTGCACTTCACGTCCTTGGCCTTGGCTTTCTTCTCCTCTGTGCCTGTGGCTGGCAGCTCAAGGAGGGAAAGGCACCCCTCCTTAGCTCTTGCGCACTTGGTCGCCAGGTTGAACAGCTCCTGAGACGTGTAGAGCTCCTCATGGATGGTGAGCTCTTCCTTCATCTTGACATCACGGACGCCGTCAGAGAACACGGAGATGATGGCCTCATCGTGACCTTGGGGATCTTGAGGCGGGTGTTGTTGAAGCATTGGATGTACTTCTGGAGGGTCTCCACTGGTTGTTGCCTGATGCGGCACAGATCGGTCGCGGCCGGCGGGCGGTCGCGAGTGCCCTGGAAGTTGGCGATGAAGCGGTCGCACATCCCGTCCCAGGAGGAGATCGAGCCGTGCTGCAAGTTCAGGAGCCAGGTGCGGGCCCCAACCTTGAGAGCCATGGGAAAACAGTTCTCCATGACTTTTTCATCGCCGTTGGCTGCTTCGATGCTCAGCTCATAGAGCTGCAGGAACTCTGGGGGTCGGCGGTGCCGTCGTAGCGACGAGGCAGATCCGGCTTGAACTTCCCTGGCCAGGCGACGCTACGGAGCTCGGCGATGAAGGCGCGACAGCCGACCGTGGTTATTGGGGCCCGCCTCGAAGGTGGAGCTTGGTCTTGTTGAGGTCCGTGTGGCGCCGCCGCAAGTGGCACACGGTCTTGACGAGGCGGCGCGGGAAGCGCGGGTGCAGCTTCTCGCGGCCGTGGGATTTTTTGGCAGCTTCTCTCTTCGCGTGCGGGCACCGGTCGTGGCGGATCGCATCGCGGGGCCGCACGCCTTGGTGCCAAGGCGCTGTATTTAGGTTGAGGTGGTGGAGGCGCGCCTCGGGCCTCGTTGCCCGTGGCTGTTTGAGGGTGAGGCCGAGAGAGGGACGGCGCCGGGGAGCCCCCTGCGGCGCGGACGAGCTCGGCGACGCGGTCGAGCCACTCCTCGTAGAGGTCGTCGACTAGGCGGTAGCGCAGGAGCTCGTTTGCGGCGAGGAGTGCGGCCCTGTAACGCCCCGAGACATATCTAAATCCATCATTTTTCTCTCCGCTTAAGACACCTTTTCAATCCATCAATCTCTTCTTTGTTGTTATCGTGGGTTTTACTTCACCTAAAGCTTTCCTTAAGGATTGTTGCTATTTATGGTGCTTATAAATGACCCAAGTTCTTCTTTTATCCTCCCGGTGAAATAAGTTTCTTGTCTCCTTGTTGACCTCAATTGTAACGCCCCGAGACCGTTGTGCCAGGTGTCCTCTAGTTATTCGCTGTTGTTGCCTTGTCATTGCTTGAGTGTCATGCATATCATATCATGTCATCATGCGCATTTCATTTGCATACATGTTCGTCTCATGCATCCGAGCATTTTCCCCGTTGTCCATTTTGCAATCCGGCGCTCCTATGTCTTCCGTTGTCCCTTTCTACCTCTTTTCGTGTGCGGGTGTTAAACGTTTTTGGATTGGACCGAGACTTGTCATGCGGCCTTGGTTTACTACCGGTACATCGCCTGTCAAGTTTCGTGCCATTTGGACTTTGTTTGATACTCCAATGGTTAACCAAGGGACCGAAAAGGCCTCGTGTGTGTTGCAGCCCAACACCCTTCCAAAGTGGCCCAAAACCCACCTAAACCTACTCCATCATCTCGGTCGTTTGATCACGATCGCGTGGCCGAAAATCTCACCACATTTGGACTCTCCTAGCTCCCTGTACCTATAAATATGTAGCTCTCCCCGATTTTTCGTGGTACAAACCCTAGCTCCTCCTACCTCGCGCCACCGGACGCGTCTCCGTCGCTGCCGGACATGTCCGCGTTGCCTCCTCAGCCAATCCCCCACCGTCACGTCATCCCGCCACCTTCTCTCTCCTCCCGCACCGCGCCCGGCCTGCCGGGGCCCGGATCGGGCCCCCCGAGCCCATCTCGTCGCCGCCGCCTGCCAGCAGGCGTCTCACGCCCCGCCTCCCATTGCGGCTCGGCCCCGCCGACCTTCGAAGCCGGCGCCCCGCTCCAAGAGCTCGCCAGAGCTCGCCGTCAGGACCTCTCACGCCGCCCAAGCTCCGTCCATCGCCGGAGATGGATCCCCGGCCTCGTCCTCCACCGGATCGAGTGGATCCCGGCCTCCCTCGACCTTCCATGCCTCGCCGCACTTCCTCCGCCCTCGCTGGAGCCCTCCAGCGCCGCCGCGCCATGCCGCCACCCCGCCTGGATCGGATCGGGAACCCTTCGCCACACCGTGTTGACCTCCAGCGCCGCCCGCGTGGGCCGGCCCAATCGGCCTCGCCTGCGGTCCAGCTTCATCCCCGCCAGCCCACCTCCTCCGGTCCGGTGTATTTTTTCGCGAGGTTATATTTCTCTAAGTCCCCAGTTTCCAGATTCATATGCCCATATTCATCGCATCATAACTCATCACCCGTTCCTCCGATTCATGCGTGTAGCATTGGGGTAGTCTTCTTTTATTTTGGTTCCGTAGTCAGACCTTGATTGTATCTGGGTGATGTAATGCTTTATTCATGTAATTGTGTGAAGTGGCGATTGTAAGCCAACTATGTATCTCTTTCCCTTATGTACTACATGGGTTGTGTGAAGATTACCTCACTTGCGACATTGCTTTCAATGCGGTTATGCCTCTAAGTCGTGCTTCGACACGTGGGAGATATAGCCGCATCGAGGGTGTTACAGGCCCGTGCCCCCATGGGAGCGCCGTGTGTGTGAGATGAAGAACCGACTAGGGCCAGTGATGGAGTGGCGGTGTGGTCGTCCTGCCGCACCGAAGGATGCAGCAAAGACGCTTGCTACTTGTTCCCCACCGGGCCGGTGGCAGCGTTGGCGGTGGGGGACGAAGAACGACGTGGGGGCCCGCCAATGGGAACTGTCTAAGCAACGCGGGCGGTGAGAGCAGCCCGAAGCTCAGCTCGAGCGCGGCGAGCGTCTGCCATGGAGACGATGGAGCGGTGGAGCGACAAACTGACAGAGGGAAAGCTTCGGCGCACCCCTACCTGGCGCGCCAAATGTCGGATGTGGGGTTCCGGCAAACCCATAAGGTTCGAAAACTGGGTGCGCGCGAAGTCTCTTCCTTCCACCGATCTACGACCCAGCTCGCTAAGATCTCGCGGACGAACTCGGCGAACTCGCAACACATAAAGACACATGATTTATACTGGTTTGGGCAACCGTTGTGGTGTAACACCCTACTCCAGTGTGGTGGTGGTGGATTGCCTCTTGGGCTGATGATGAACAATACAAGGGGAAGAACAGCCTCCTGAGGTTGAGGTGTTCTTGTGAGTGGCTAACTTGTGTGGGTGAGAGAGCGATCTAGGATGTCGTCCCCTCGCCCCCAATGGTGGCTAGTCCTACTTATAGAGGTCCTAGTCCTCTTCCCAAATATTGAGTGGGAAGGGTGCCAACAACGGCGGGCTAATTTGAAGGGGGACAGCTAGTACAAGCAATCCTGACAAAAGGTGGCCTGCGCCTGCGAAAGGCTCTGGTGGTGACGCTGTCTTGGGCTCCACGATGACCTTCGTGTTGCCATCCTTCTGGTCTTGGTCTTGTTGCACCAAAATGTCAACCTTTTCCTGATGCCTCGGTACTCCTCGCTTGCGCTAGTTTCCTTAGCACCAAAGAGGAAACAAGGACGATGCGCGCGCTAGCGCCCGCCTGGTGTCGATCATCATGGCTCACGTCACGAGAGCCTCATGAGGTTCGCCTCGCCTTGATATCTCCGCTCCTCGTGAGCCTGCCTAACTAGGCCACTGCATAAGTGGTCTCGGGTAGTTCGCCTCGCAAGGCTTGGCCCATTGGGAGGGTCTTGGGTGCCTTATTGGTGAAGATGGGTCGTACGGCCTGCTGGCTCAGCCACGCCGCGGGCCGCAGGTAGGCAAGTATGGGGACCTCCGTTCCTAGGATGCCGATAGAATAGCTCTGCCGGAGCCCTAGATTGGTTCCGCCAAGGTTCCGCCTCGTGGCGGCGGAGTTTCTTCCCCAAAGCTTGGTTATTATTTTTTCTCCGACGAAAGACCTCATATAGCAGAAGATGGATATCGGAGGGCCACAAGGGGGCCCATGAGGTAGGGGGCGCGCCAAGGGGGGTAGTGTCAGTGTCAAAACCGGCGGATCTCGGGTAGGGGGTCCCGAACTGTGCGTCTAAGGTTGATGGTAACAGGAGACAGGGGACACGAAGTTTTACCCAGGTTCGGGCCCTCTTGATGAAGGTAATACCCTACGTCCTGCTTGATTGATATTGATGAATACAAGTATTACAAGAGTTGATCTACCACGAGATCGTAATGGCTAAACACTAGAAGTCTAGCCTGTATGAGTAAGGTATTGAGTATATCCTCTCTGGACTACACCCTCGGGTT